>NC_142486.1:24617216-24768018 GCF_049115385.1 Moschus berezovskii | reverse complement strand
AACCAATCAAGATTTTAAGCTTCTTTCTCTAATAAGACTGCTTGTCTCGCTGCCTGTGCCCTAAATGGCGACTCCTTCCCACTTCCATTTTTCCCTTCCCAACTCAGTTGACCCCTTTTCAGACAGAGCAGGAACAGATAGGAAACAGTTCACTCCACAGTCCAGATACAAAACTGGCCGGGTGGAGAGCTCCCAACCAACAGACACCGATTTGCATTCTATTTACATCCTATTTGCATGCAGTTTAACTCAACGTCTTGAGTCCTCCAGAAAGCCTCCATCCCTGGGGAAACTTATGAATCAAGGTTCCTCGGCAGAAGTTCCAAAGCTTTTGTGCCAAGCCCCTCCCCCACTTCTCGCCTCTTTGCGAGGACCCCCAGTTCCTCCTGGGCTCTGCTCAGGTCCCCCCACCCCCCATATTGGCGCAGTTGGGCAGCCAATGTGGCGCGTGGCCCGGGGCCCCAGGCGGGGACGCCGCTGCCCGCCACACTCCAGGGGCCTTTGTCCGCGCTCCAAGGAGCCGCCCCCTTAGCGAACTGGGGACAAGTTGCGTTGGAGGGTGGGGAGGGCGATTGGCTAGGCCTGGGAGTGACATAGCCGGGGAATGAACCCACGGGCTGCGCTGGAGCGGTCCTCGGTGGCAACGGTACTCCTTCTCAGGCTAGTTAACCAGCCCTCGGGCCGAGGTGGGTGCGGGCGGTAGGGGTTCCGGGATGCTTGGGACTGGAAGCCTGTGTCCCCCAGAGGGTGGGGACGCAGCACAGCACTGATCATCGCCTCTAGCCTGGCCGGAACAGAAACGCTAATCCCCCGCCATTGTATGCAGCCGCCCCTCACTTGTACCCCGGCTCCAGGTCCCAGCTCTGCCTCTTGTCGCCCGCAGTGTCCCCTCCTTGTCCGGTAATGCGTAGCCGCGACCGGCTGAGAGCTTGACCCCGAGTCCCTACGGCAGGTGCGGCAGCTCACCGCCAAAGCTCGCCCCTTGTGCCCCCGGCTCCGCCTGCCCTGTGTGTGGTCAGGCCCCGCGCCTGCCACGCAGCCCCCAGACCTGCCCGCGGCTGCCCTCACACGAGTCCCTCGGGCACGCCTGAAGTCCCTTGCAGTTCCAGCGGCCCTTTGCCTGATCTGCGATCGCCTCCAGACGCTCTGAGACTGATCTCCGCCTGGTCCGGGAACACCGCCCCCGCCCCATAAAGGTCCCGACCTTCTCCTCCGCCTCCTGCCCCGCGCCCTGCGGGCGCCTCTCTCCCGCCAAACTGTGGTCCTCCAGCCCGGAAACCCCAACTCCCCCAGCAGACTAACCCCTTGGGGAAGAGGGGGGACTCAGAAAAGCCCAAGAAGCAGACCCCATCCCAACGCTCCCAAGTCCACCCCGGGAAAAGTTTCTGGGGTCGCCGCAGCGCCCTCCGCCCCGCCGGCGCGGCTGGCACTCACCGACCCCCGCGGCCCCGCAGCGCCGACGCTCCCCCTGGCCCTCGGCCCGAGTCACATCTCTGCAGCGCCGCCGTGGCCCCAGCCCAGCGATCCCGCCCGCCGCCCGTCCGGCCTCACCGCATCGTACTCGCGAGCCGCAGCCGCGCGAGGCGCCCCCTGTCCCGGCCCGCGCTGCTGCAGCCGCCGCGGCCCCGCCCCCTGAGGCCCACCCCGAGGCCCCGCCCCCAGGGCCCGAACCCCGCCCCCGTCCCGGCAGGGGCTGACTGTTCTGAGCGGAACCCCGCGCACGCTCCTTGCTCCCAGGTTGCAGCGCCGAGACGAGCCCCCTCCAGTGTCCGCATTTAGGGGCCACCACCCTCACTTCCACAGTGCGTCCAAAAGCACTCTGGACGTGCTGGACACTTTGCTCCGTTGATCTACTCGCAGAAACACACACTTTCTAAACTGTGGGTTCCTAAACAGCTGTTGTTCTGTCGCCCAGTCGTGTCCGACTCTTTGATACCCCCTGGACTGCAGCACTCGAGGCCTCCCTCCTCCCTGTACCTCACCATCTCCTTGAGTTTGCCCAAGTTCATGTCCATTGCATCGGCGTTACCATCCAGCCATCTCATCCGCTGACGCCCTTTCTTCTGCCTTCAATCTTCTCCACCATCAGGGACTTTTCCAATGAGTCCGCTGTTCGCATCAGGTTACCAAACTACTGGCGCTTCAGCTTCAGCATCAGTCTTTCCAAGGAGTATTCAGGGTTGATTTCCCTTAAGATTGACAGGTTTGATCTCCTTGCTGTCCAAGGGACTTTCAGAAGTCTTCTCCAGCACCACATTCGAAGGCATCAATTCTTTGGCTTCTGCTTTCTTTCCGGTCCAGCTCTCACAACAGTACCCGATCATTAGGAAGACCATAGCCTTGACTATACGACCTTTGTCGGCAGAGTAGTGTTTCTGCTTTTCAACCTACTGTCTAAGTTTGTCATAGCTTTCCTGCCAAGAAGTAATCATCTTCTGATTTCATGGCTGCCGTCACCATCCACAGTGATTTTAGAGCCCAAGAAGAAATCTGTCACTACTTCCACCTTTTCCCCTTCTCTTTGCCATAAAGTAATGGGGCCCGCTGCCATGATCTTAGTTTTTTGTAATATTTAATTTTAAACTGGCTCTTTCACTCTCCCCCTTCACCCTCATCAAGAGGCTGTTTAGTTCCTCTTCACTTTCTGCCATTAGAGTGATGTCATCCTCATATCTAAGGTTGTTGATATTTCTCCCACCTATCTTGATTCCAGTTTGTATCTTATCCAGCCCAGCATTTCTCATGATGTGCTCAGTGTATAGGTCAAACAAATATGGTGACAGCAGAGAGCCCTGTTGTACTCCTTTCTCAATCTTGAATTCTAAACAGTTACTTCCCCACAATATACCAGTGTCGGATCCAGGGTGCAGAGAGGATTCTGCTGAGACTGTTCCAGAATCACTAACACCCCAACTTCAGCCAGGCAGCCCCTCCCGCCTGGGCACACTCCAATCCTGCCACCTCCCGCCACATGTCTTTGTCCCTTTATGCACCATGAGCCCCACATCCGTGTTCTTGGCCACCCCAAACATACTCATACGTCTAACACAAGCATATTCACAAGTCCACTCACCCCTCACATGGATCCACCCGCAGGATCCCACCACCGCTACCGCTTTCATCACCCACATACGTACGCACATTTCCATCATTGCCCTGAGCACACACTTTGGGGCCTGGGGCCACCGGTCTGGCGCTCAGCTGACGCTCAGAGCTCAGGCTGCTCACCCGCCCACAGCACAACTGCGAGATGTTCCTTATGGAAAGGGTCTGGGCCACCTCGTACCTCAACACTGAGTGTGGCTCCTAGTCCACCTGGGCTGTCTGAGGTCAGCATTGCCTCGACCCTGCCTGGGGGCTACACTCCAGCTTCAGGCCAGCTTTTCCCCGTCGTCTCTCAGCAATCCCCGCCTCCCCAGAACTTTGAGGACCCCTCTATGGTGTGGATAAGACCCCTCATACCATCCCAGCCCTACAAGACATGACAGAGAGATGACTCCTGTTTCCCCACTTCTCTGTGTGGGGAAAGGGGGGTGTGGAGAGGCAAACAAGATGGGTTATGGAATAGCACTTCCTTCTGGGCGAAGCTGCAGGCTCTGATCTTTGGGGATCGTGGAACTTTCAGATATTCTCACACCTTCCTGCGAGTCTCCTGCCTGGCCAAAATTATTTTCTCCCAGGCAGGCCACATATCTTTGGGGAGGCCTTTCTCCAAATACCTTATATTAATTTTAAGAAAAAAATGGAGAAGAGGAAGCACGAAAACTGAAAACGTTCCCAGTTTCATTGGCAGATGTATTCTCAGCGCCTGGCACTCTGTAGGCCATCTTTAAATGTTTGTGAGCCAAACCCCTCCTCAGGGGGCCCCCAGACTGTGGAACTGAAAATGGATGGGCACTTCCACCTGGTGGTGTATAGTGGAACTGACACCAAGTTGCTTTTCTTTCCCTCTGTGCCTGCAGGCTAAATCCCTTCAGTCCTGTCTCTTTCCCACCCCATGGACTGTAGCCAGCCAGACTCCTCTGTCCGTGGGATTCTCCAAGCGAGAACGCTGGAGTGGGTTGCCATGCCCTCCTCCAGGGAATCTTCCCGACCTAGGGATCGAACCTGCGTCTCTGACGTCTCCTGCATTGGCAGGCAGATTCTTTACCACTAGCACCACCTGGGAAGCCCCTCGTTCCCTCTGTAAAGGTAGGGAAATTCAGCTTTGTAAGTTTCAATTTCCTCATATGCAGAATGGAGGATAATTTTAGCAATGCATGCCTATTAGTGTTGTTGTGAAGATTAAACACATATTACAGGGAATTCCTTGGTGGCCCAGTGTTTAGGACTTGGCACGGCCACTGTCAAAGGCCCAGGTTCCATCACTGGTCAGGGAACTAAAATCCCATAAGACTTGCCCAGTGGCCAAGGGAAAAACAACACCACACGTAAGAAAAAAGGGCTTCACACTGAGCCCGGCCTGGAAAGCTGTTAGTGTGAGTTGGTTAATGTTACGGTTATGGTTATATTCCCCTTCCTGGCTCATTTTACAGAGGGAACTGACCGTGGTGACCAATTTCGCTTTGAGTGATGATACTTTGAGAAGTAAAGGGTGAAAATGAAGGCGGTTGTTGAGAGGCAGGTGCATCCCCCCACAAAGGTTCAAAGGTCCCAATGACCCATCATCACTGTGAGCCAGGAACTCTTCTAAGTGCTTTATATTCTTTAGAGTGCTTAATCCTCCCAGCAACTCTCTATGCCAGATATTGTTATTTACCCATTTTATAAATGGAGGCACTGAGGCCCAAGGTGTTAATTACCTCCCACAGTTATATAGTTGGCAGACTAGGATTCTACCTTCCTCTCAACCAGTGGCTAAACTTGTGTCATTTGCTGCAAAGTTGGATATCATCCTACACAAGCCTCATGTCTCTGGAGGGTTTCCCTGGGCTCCAGCCCCAGAGAGAACAGCTCTAGGAGGCGCTGAGGGCTCCATCAGGTTCTCAGAAGCTGAGTCCACTTTGAGCTAATTGCTTGCCAGGCTCTATTTCTCAACTGAAAAATGGCAAGAGCACTGCCTGTGACTTTTCTACTGACAAATGTCCTGGTGCGTAATTAGGTGTTTGTGAGGCTCTTTTTTTAGTGTCTGTCTGCCTACTAGGCTGTATCTCAGCGCTTTCCAATAAGAACTTTCTACAATGATGGGAGTGTTCTGTGCTGTCTGGTATGGTAGCCACCAGTCAAATGTGGCCATTGAGCACTTTACATGTGACTGGTATGACTGTAAAACTCAACTTTCAGTTTTACCTGTTCTTAATTTAAATTTCAATAGCCTCATGTGACCAGAGGCTCAAAGTGCAAAGAAAACAGGAACGATGTCCATTGTTCATCCCTGTATCCTGTGCCTGGTACAGGGCATTGTTCACTAGATATTTGTTGGCTAAATGAATAAATTCCAGCCTTGCTTTCCCCTTGGAGGTATGTCTATTCTGCACCCAAACCCACAAAGAACCTCTTTTCTCTACTAAATAGATCATTTTCCAAAGGAAGGTGCCACTCAGAATTCTGGAGTCACTACGTCTACTTCTATGGATCAACTAGCTTTAAGCAAGGAACTTTCTGAGGTAGATATTGGTGTCTCGCTGTGACAGCATTGAGTCTTGTAAAGGTTAAATGACTTCTCCGAGGTCTTATGGCTGGTACGTGAGCAGAGGCAGGATGTGAACTTAGCTACACATGCTCTTCGCATCCACGGCACTGCCTCACAGGTGGGAATTCTGGAAACATTAGTAAACTCCATGGAGAAGTGAATTTGAATGATGTGGATGCAGACACTAGGTGACTGCCTGAATATCAGACCTTGATGGACCTTAACACTTTCCTTGGGTATCTGCTAACTAAGTGCCGGACTTTGCATCTGATCCTATTGTGATCCACAGATGGACACAAGGTGGATCGTACCTCAGGGAGTTCCAGTGAGCAGAGGAGGCAGGCTGTCTCTCTACAGTATGAGAGAGAAGTGGTTAGTCCAAATCACGTGGGAGTACCTCAAATTAATGGAGTCCTGTGAGCCCTTGCTTGGGGGCTCAGCTTCCCCAGAGACTTCAGAACCTGACTTTTCCTCCAGAGTGGGAATGAGGGACTTTGAGGCCATTATCATGTCTGGATGCATTTTTTGGAGTGAGCATTCAGGAGTAAGCGAGTGTGGGATACATCATTCTGCGGGTTTGTGCCTGTGACAGACATCACTAATCAATCATCACACTCTTTCTTATCTCAGTGTAACTTATACTGCTCATTATGTGTTAGAAGATTCGGTCACTCTTGCAAAGTACTCCTCAGTTATTTCTGGAGGCCCTATCAGGGTGCCTCACAGGTGTCCACAAACCAGGATATCAGCTGCCATCGCCACATGGCAACCACCTGCTCTTTCTTTCCTGCATTGGCTCCCACAGGTCCTTGTCTGTGGTCCACAAATTACTTGGAATAGTCTCATCATGGCCCCTCTGATTCCCTGTGAGGTCAACATGGGGACATTCTCCAAATGCCCCTAAAGCTGTCAGTTATGCAGTATTCAAGTGTTAATACAGAATAAAAAATAGCCTAAACAATAGAGATTCTTGTTATCACACAACAGTAAATTAGGATGAGTGATATCTTAGCTGGTTCACAGCTCAACAATGTCAACAATGGCCCAGACTCTTCCCAGTCTTCTGTTCTGCCATACTCAGGTTGGCACCTCATGGTCACAAGATGGTTGCCACAGCCCCTTCAAGTCTTCACTTGATAGTCTCCAAATGTAGGAAAGAGGTGGTCAAGAGAGAGCTCTCCTTATGAGCCTCATGTTAACCAGGAAAGAAATCATTCCTAGAACTGCCCCTCTCCCCTTCTCCTTTCAACTATAGACTTGCCCTTACATTTCATTGGCCAGAAATGGCCTAAGCTATGTGGAAGGAGACATTAGAACTCTGAGTTTCAGAGCAGGAGCTCCTAAATCAGAAACACTGGGCACTGAATATCCAGTCACTGTGCAAACTTGGAAAAGTCACTTAGTGTCTCTGCGTCTAGGTTTGTTTCTGATCATAACAGGTCCCACTGATTGAAGCTGAATGAGCAGTAACTGAGCTGATGCCTGTCAAGGGCTTTGTATCATTGCCTTGTCAGAGCTGGTGCCCAGTGAGCCTTCATATATTGGGAAAAGACATGAAAATATGCCTGTTTCCTCTCCTTTTTTCCTCTCCTCAATATACCAGGTGGTTCCCAAGATGAATTCCAGGGAATCTCTCAGGGGGTCTGCCAGATCAAAACTGTATTCATAATAGTCAGTCAGTTCAGTCACTCAGTCATGTCTGACTCTTTGTGACCCCATGGACTGTAACACGCCAGGCATCCCTGTCCATCACCAACTCCCAGAGCTTCATAATAGTGCTAAGATCTTATTTGTCCTTTTCATTGTCACTCTCTCACAAGTATATAGCAGAATTTCCTAACATCTTCAAGATGTGATATTGCAATAGGCTGAATGTGGTGGCAGATGTGGCATTCAGCTGCCTCCTATTAAGTCAGATCTAACAGATTTTCAAAAACATAATATCACTACACTTTTCACTAGTGCTTTTTGTTTTGGGAAACATAGGAGTTTTTTTTTTTTTTTGTAAGATTTTGTGTTAACATGTAATGAATTTATTATTGTTATTTTTAGATGAATGAGTAAATATTGAAAAAACTGCTTGGCTTTAATTTAAAATATGATAAATACTGATAGGTAAAACCCATCTAGACAAAAACTCTTTGAAGTCTTCTATCAATTTTAAGAGTGTAAAGGAGTTCTGAGAAATAAAGTTTGAGAACCACTGATCAAGACACAATTATTTAGAATCCATTTCTCCCCTCTTCCCAAAAGCAAATAGTTCTTTAGTATTTTATTGAGTGTCAGGCAATGTTCTAAATTAATTACATATATCAGTTCAGTTCAGTCGTTCAGTCATGTTCAGCTCTTTGCGACCCCATGGACTGCAGCACGCCAGGCTTCCCTGTCCTTCACCAGTACCCGGAGCTTGCACAAACTCATGTCCATCAAGTCGGTGATGCCATCCAACCATCTCATCCCATCTGTCATCCCCTTCTCCTGCCTTCAATCTTGCCCAGCATCAGGGTCTTTTCCAGTGACTCAGTTCTTCCCATCAGGTGGCCAAAGCATTGGAGTTTCAGTTTCAGCATCAGTCCTTCCAATGAATATCAGGGGTGATTTCCTTTAGGATGGACCGGTTGGATCTCCTTGCAGTCCAAGGGACTCTCAAGAGTCTTCTCCAACACCACAGTTCAAAAGCATCAATTCTTCAGCGCTCAGCTTTCTTTATAGTCCAACTCTCACATCCATGCATGACTACTGGAAAACCATAGCTTTGACTAGACGGAACTTTGTTGGTAATGTCCCTGCTTTTTAATATGCTGTCTAGGTTGGTCATAGCTTTTCTTCCAAGAAGTAAGTGTCTTTTGATTTTCATGGCTGCAGTCACCATCTGCAATGATTTTTGAAGCGCAAGAAAATAACGTCTGTCACTGTTTCCATTCTTTCCCCTTCTATTTGCCATGAAGTGATGGGACCGGATGCCAGGATCTTAGTTTTTTGAATGTTGAGTTTTTCACTCTCCTCTTTCACTTTCATGAAGAGGCTCTTCAGTTCTTCACTTTCTGCCATAAGGGTGGTGTCATCTGTATATCTGAGGTTATTGATATTTCTCCCAGCAATCTTGATTCCAATTTGTGCTTCATCCAGTCTGGCATTTTTCATGATGCACTCTACATGTAAGTTAAATAAGCACGGTGACAATATACAGCTTTGATGTACTCCTTTCCCAATTTGGAAGAAGTCTGTTATTCTACGTGCAGTTCTAACTGTTGCTTCTTGACCTGCATATAGATTTCTCAGGAGGTAGGTCAGGTGGTCTGGTATTCCCATCTCTTGAAGAATTTTCCACAGTTTGTTGTGATTCACACAGTCAAAGGCTTTGGAGTAGTCAATAAAGCAGAAGTAGATGGTTTTCTGGAACTCTCTTGCTTTTTTGATGATCCAGCATATGTTGGCAATTTGATCTCTGGTTCCTCTGCCTTTTCTAAATCCAGCTTGAATATATGGAATTTTTTGGTTCTTGTACTGTTAAAGCCTGGCTTGGACAATTTTAAGCATGACTTTACTAGCGTGTGAGATGAGTGCAATTGTGTGGTAGTTTGAACATTCTTTGGCATTGCCTTTCTTTGGGATTGGAATGAAAACTGAGCTTTTCCAGTCCTGTGGCCACTGCTGAGTTTTCCAAATTTGCTGGCATATTGAGTGCAGCACTTTCACAGCATCATCTTTCAGGATTTGAAATAGCTCAACTGGAATTCCATCATCTCCACTAGCTTTGTTCATAGTGATGCTTCCTAAGACCCACTTGACTTTGCATTCCAGGATGTCTGGCTCTTGGTGAGTGATTACATCATTGTGATTATCTGGGTCATTAAGATCTTTTTTTGTCTAGTTCTTCTGTGTATTCTTGCCACCTCTTCTTAACATCTTCTGCTTCTGTGAGGTCCACACCATTTCCACCCTTTATTATGCCTATCTTTGCATGAAATCTTCCCTTGGTATCTCTAATTTCTTAAAAAGATCTCTAGTCCTTCCCATTCTATTGTTTTCCTTTATTTCTTCACCTTGGTCACTGAGGCAGGCTTTTTTATCTCTTCTTGCTATTCTTTGGAACTCTGCATTCAAATGGGTATATCTTTCCTTTTCTCCTTTCCTTTCTCTTCTCTTCTTTTCTCAGCTATTTGTAAGGCCTCCTTAGACAGCCATTTTGCATTTCTTTTCCTTGGGGATGGTCTTGACCACTGCCTCCTGTACAATGTCACGAACCTGCATCCATAGTTCTTCAGGCAGTCTGTCTATCAGATCTAATCCCTTGAATCTATTTGTCACTTGCACTGTATAATCGTAAGGGATTTGATTTAGGTTATACCTGAATGGTCTAGTGGTTTCCCCTACTTTCTTCAATTTAAATCTGAATTTTGGAATAAGGATTTCACGATCTGAGTCACAGTCAGCTCCCAGTCTTGTTTTTGCTGACTGTATAGAGCTTCTCCATCTTTGGTTGCAAAGAATATAATCAATCTGATTTTAGTATTGACCATCTGGTGATGTCCATGTGTAGAGTTGTCTCTTTGTGTTGCTGGAAGAGGGTGTTTGCTGTGACCAGTGAGTCCTCTTGGCAAAACTCTGTTAGCCTTTGCCCTACTTCATTTTATTCTCCAAGGCCAAACTTGCCTGTTACTCCAGGTATCTCTTGACTTCCTACTTTTGCATCCAATCTCCTATGATGAAGAGAACATTTTTTTTGGTGTTAGTTCTAGAAGGTCTTGTAGGTCTTCATAGAACCATTCAACTTCAGCTTTTTCGGCATTAGTAGTTGGGGCATAGACTTGGATTAATGTGATATTGAATGGTTTTGCCTTGGAAAAGAACAGAGAACATTTGGTCATTTTTGAGATTACACCCAAGTACTGCATTTTGGACTCTTGTTGATTGTGAGTGCTACTCCATTTCTTCTAAAGGATTCTTACTCACAGTAGTAGATATAATGGTCATCTGAATTAAATTCTCCCAGTCCGTTTTAGTTCACTGATTCCTAAAATGTTGATGTTCACTCTTGCCATCTCCTGTTTGACCACTTCCAATTTACCTTGATTCATGGACCTATGCAATATTCTTCTTTACAGCATCGAACTTTACTTCCATCACCAGTCACATCCACAACTGGGTGTTGTTTGCTCCGTCTCTTCATTCTTTCTGGAGTTATTTCTCCACTTTTCTCCAGTAGCATATTGGGAACCTACCGACCTGGGGAGTTCATCTTTCAGTGTCATATGTTTTCGCCTTATACTGTTCATGGGGTTCTCAAGGCAAGAATACTGAAATGTTTGCCATTCCCTTCCCCAGTGGACCACATTTTGTCAGAACTCTCTTCTATGACCCGTCTGTCTTGGGGTGGCTCTACATGGCATGGCTCATAGTTTCATTGAGTTAGACAAGGTTGTGGTCCATGTGATCAGTTTGATTGGTTTTCTGTGTTTGTTTTTTTTTATTCTGTCTGCCCTCTGACAGATAAGGGTAAGAGGCTTGTGGAAGCTTCCTGATGGGAGAGATGACTGTGGGGGAAACTGGGTCTTGTTCTGATGGGCAGGGCCATACTCAGTAAATCCTTAATCCAGTTTTCTGTTGATGGGCTGGGCTGTGTTCCTTCCCTCTTGTTTGACCTGAAACCAAACTATGGTAGGGGTAGTGACGATAATGGTGACCTTCAAAAGGACTTGAAGTATTCAGTGCCCTTGATGCTGAAGCAAGCCACTGTCGATGCCTCCGCCGTAGACTCCTGGACTGTGTGGGTCACAGGCATGTCTGCGTCAGTCTCTTGTGGGGTCACTACTCCTTTCTCCTGGGTCCTAGTGGGCACAAGATTTTGTTTGTGCCCTCCAAGAGTCTGTTTCTCCAGTCCTGTGTAATCAGACTCTTGGAGGGCACAAATCACACACACACACACACACAAACACTCTCACATATGGTTTTCTCAGGTCAAACCAGTCAATCCTAAAGGAAATCAGTCCTGAATATTCACTGGAAGGACTGATGCTGAAGTTGAAGCTCCAATACTTTGGCCACCTGATGCAAAGAACTGACTCATTGGAAAAGACCCTCATGCTGGGAAAGACTGAAGGCAGGAGGAGAAGGGGACGATGGAAGATGAGATGGTTGGATGGTATCACTGTCTTGATGGACAAGAGTTGGAGCATCTGTGGGAGTTGGTGATGGACAGGGAAGCCCGGTGTGCTGCAGTCCATGGGATCGCAAAGAGTCAGGCATGGCTGAGCAACTGAACTGAGCTAAGCTGAACTGATCTAGATGCATAAACACATACAGTTTTCTGATCCTGTGGACATCTTATGAAGCAAACTAAACCCACATTTAACTTTATCAAAAAATTTCCCCAGCTTTTTTGAGGTACAATTGGCAAAGAAAATTGCATTTGAGGCATATAACATGCTGACTTGATATATGAATATACATTGTGAAATGATTACCATAATGAAGCAAATTAACACTCTATCACCTTACATATCACCTTGCAGTTATCATTTCTTCTTGAGGGTGTGTGGTAAAATCACTTGAGATCTATTCTCTTAATAAAGTTCAAGTATATAATTCAGTATCATTAACCACATCTCGAGCCTCACTTTACAGAGGTGGGAGTTGAGGCACAGAAAGCCAGCTTGGGTCTCCTGACAGCAGGCCATGGACCAGGGCTTCCCCTGCAGAGCCGGCCCCTCCAGAGCTCCTGCCTCCCAGGGAGCCTCGTCCAGCCCCTGCTGGGGAGAGGAGTGGCCTCTCCCTCCCTCTCACCCGCTCCCTGTCTCCACATTCCTCTTGAGGGCTTGGCCCAGCCAACTGTGAAGGATTGTACCTGACAGGCAAGGCCGAGGTGGGAGCTGTGAGGTGGGGATGGGAACCCGAGGTGACTTGGTTACATAAGAGCCCCTGGGACAGGGGACAGTTACATAAGGGGGAGGCAGGCAGGGATGAAAGTGAGTTAGGGCAGAGGAAGACGCCAGGAGCAGAGGGAGGAGAAAGAGGACAGAGCAGAGGAAATTTGTCCATCACTGGCTGGGCAGTTGCCTTGCAAGGGGGACACCAGAAACAGCCCAGGGTGGACCTTCCTCTGGCCTGTCCCTTCCCCAGTTCCCCTGCATGGGGAGACCCCAACTTCTCCTGTCTGGGCCCCACTGGGGGGCCAGATGGTTCCAATACCCCTCCAATAACTTTTGACCAAACACCTTTAAAATTGCTTAATTAACCAGAGCCAGGTTCTGTTGCTTGAGCAACACAGAGCCCTTTCCTTCCCAAATACCAGAATCCAAGGGGGTCTAGAAACTTCTAGGCGCATGGTAATTATTCAATATGCATGTTAAGTGAATAAATAAACAATGGATACTTGATACGTTCTCTTGTAATAATTTTACTGTCATATTTTTTCAATCTGAAGGTCACTTTGGTGGGCAAGTAGCCCAGGGGGTTATTCTCACCTATCTCTTCTCTGCTACCAACAGGACCGTGGTCTCACTCTGACAGGCATTTCGTCCATGGACAAACATTACCCAGGTACTGTGCTGGGAGCCAAGGAGGCAGATGAGAATAGGATGCTAGAACTGTTGACCCAGTATTTCCAGCTTGCTGCTGCATTCTGCATGCATGGTGGGATCTGCACATCAGTCTCTTCGTGGGGGTGTGTGTGGGGATCCTGATCATTCCTGGCCAGTGAGTTTATAGTGGGAATGACTGGTGTTACTTCCAGGAGAGAAGCTGTCATGAGTTGTTATGGTTGTCACGAGGCCCTCCTGGGCTTTCTTCCCTTTAACACTACAAAATTGTGGCTTCCCTGCCAACCTTGGGACGTCTGGGGTCTCTGGGTGCCTGGGTGACCATGGTGAGCAGACACCAATGAGGTACATGAACAAGAAATAAACTTCACTCTTTCATGCAACTGAATGTCAAACATTGTGTGTTTCTGCAAACAGCCTGGCCTCACTTGACTGATTAAATATGCTGGTCTTCCAGGAGTTTACAGTCTGGTAGGCAATGTGGACACATATGCTGCATCGCTCTGTCCCCTCAGATCCACTCCCCACCCCTTTTTTCTTCCAGGAAGCTGAACTGTGTATATTCCTCAATGGGCTCCCTGCCGTAAGGCTTCTGATTGGGTTTGTTCAAGTGGGAGCCCCAGCAGAACATTGGACAGAAATTGGCAACAAAGGCCAGGGTATTTATCCTAGTGCTTTGGGCTGGTGATGGCCCTCAACTGAAAGGCACTCTTCTTTGTGAGGCAACCCTTTCCATGCAAATCTCTCTCCTTTGGATTCTGGTAATCACTCTTTCCCCATGACCACTAACCCTGGGTCACACACTGTCCCATAGGGCGCCCCTGCACCTACACTTCTGTAATAGCCCCTTTGTGAACAAACATCTGTAGTGGATTAGCAACCTTGAGGGCATTATATTCAGGCAGGGAGGTAAATCAGATGGAGAAAGACAAATACTGTATGATGTCACTTATATGTGGAATTGAAAAAAGCCAAATTCATGAAAGCAGAGTCAATTGGTAGTTACCAGGGGCTGGCAGCTGGAGGGATAGAAAAGATGATATTTAAGGGCACAAAGTTGCAGTGAGTAGTAATTAAGTCCTATGGATCTAATGCACAGGACTGTGACTCTTTGTGCGTGTGTGCATGCTAAGATGCTTCAGTTGTGTCCAACTCTTTGGGACCCCATGGACTGTAGCCCACCAGGCTCCTCTGTCTATGGGATTCTCCAGCAAGAATGTTGGAGTGGGTTGCCATGCCCTCCTCCAGGGGATCGTCCCCACTCGGGGATCAAACCTGTGTCTCTTACATCTCCTGCAATGGCAGGTGGGTTCTTTGTCACTAATACCACCTGGGAAGCCCGTGTGACTCTATAGATGACTAAATTGTGTTATCATCATTAAGCTTGCTGAGAGACTAGAATTTAATTATTCCAGTCACTAAAAGGAAATGATGGTTATGTGATGTGATAGAGGTACTAATTATCTCTACAATGGCAATCATGTTGCTAAATATAAATGTATCAAATTAATACCTTGTACACCTTAAATATACACAATGTTATATGTCACATGTATTTCTTTTTAAAAATTATTTATTTACTAATTTTTTATTGTACTGAGTCTTTATTGCTTTGTTTGGACTTTCTCTAGCTACAGTGAGTGGGGGCTACTCTTTGTTTGGAGCACTGGCTCTAGGGTGAGTGCGCTTCAGTAATTGTGACACAGGGGCGTAGTTGCCCTGTAGCACGTGGAATCTTCCCAGACCAGGGATCAAACTCATGTCCCCTGTATTGGCAGGTGGATTCTTAACTACTATACCACCAGGGAAGTCAATATCAAATGCATTTCAATTAAAAAAAATAGGTAAGCTGTAAATTCCAGTTATTCCTTCTGTCAGGAGGTGGAGTCTATTTCCCTTCTCCTTGAATCAAGGCTGGCCTTGTAAATCTCTTTGCCCAGTGGAATGTGGTAGTAGTGATGCTGTGTATTGTTCAAGGTAGGATCAGTAGAGACCTGTAACTTCTGCTTCTACATGCTTGGGAACTTTTTCTCAGAACCTAGCTGCCAGGCTGTGAGAACCCAAGTTGCATGGAGAGGCCACAGTTTGGAGAGCTGCAGTACTCTAATCGGCAGCACCAGTTGAGCTTGCAGTCACCAGCCATGTGAGCAAGCAACCCGGACATCCAGCCTGAGCACTCAGATGATTGCAGCTCCAGGTGACAACATGTATAGCAGAGGAATTGCCAGCTGAGCCCAGTCAATCCCTAGAATCACAAGAGATACTAAAACTTTATTGTTAAGTCACTAAGTTTTGGGGTCCTTTGCAACTTGGCAATATTAACCCAAACGATGTTTTCTGTTAATGCATTGTCCTGTTTCGAGAGTATCATCTCTTCTGCTGGGACTGACTCTTTTGTTGTCGTTTTTCAGTTGCTCAGTCTTGTCCGACTTTTTGTGACCCCAAGGCCTACAGCACTCCAGGCTTCCCTGTCCTTCACTATCTTCCGGCGTTTGTACAAACTCATGTCCATTGAGTCAGTGATGCCATCCGACCTTCTCATCCTCTGTCACCCGCTTCTCCTCCTGCCCTCGATCTTCTCCAGCATCAGGGTCTTTTCCAACGAGTCAGCTCTTCGCATCAGGTGACCGAAGTATTGGAGCTTCAGCTTCAGCATCAGTGCTTCCAATAAATACTCAGGATTGATTTCCTTTAGGATTGACTGGTTTCGTCTCCTTGCAGTCCAAGGGACTCTCAAGAATCCTCTGCAGCACCACAGTTCAAAAGCATCAATTCTTTGGTGTTCAGTCTTTATGGTCCAACTCTCACATCAGTATGTGACTATCTTTGTTGGCAAAGTAATGCCTCTGTTTTTCAATATGCTGTCCAGGTTTGTCATAGCTTTTATTCCAAGGAGCAAGTATCTTTTAATTTCATGGCTGCAGTCGATGGGGTCGCGAAGAGTTGGACATGACTGAGTGACTGAACTGGATTGAACTAGAAACAAACTAGGCAAAAGTAAAACAACATCATATAGTACAGTTGTTTTTAAATAAGGCTGCTCATTAGAAGCATATCTGGAGCTTTTAGGTAAAAAAAAGCAAGAGCTGAACATTTGTACTTTTCAAAAAAATTCCAAAATAATTCTGATATTCATCTGGATTTTAAAAGGTGATTACAGGTTTTTCTATCAAATGGTAGTTTTGGTGATATAGAGTTCTATTATTTTTCTGTTGACTAATCATTATACAATGGTATTAAATGAATAATAGTTACATAATCACAATGGTAAAAGATGTTTATAAGTTTTCACAATCAATAGCCAGGCAAAAATGAAATGTAATGCAACTGTAAGCCATAACAGGAACATAATTAACCTAACAATATAAAATAATTGAATACAGTTTTGGGGGGGGGTCAAGCAGAATGATGTGGTAAGTGGAAGTGCGTACATGTTTACATGTTTACAACAGGCATGCATGTTTTCATCCACCCAGCCATCCTATGTCTTTTGGTTGGTGCATTTAAACTATTTGCTGCTGCTGCTGCTGCTGCTGCTAAGTCACTTCAGTCATGTCTGACTCTGTGTGACCCCATAGACGGTAGCCCATCAGGCTCCCCCGTCCCTGGGATTCTCCAGGCAAGAACACTGGAGTAGGTTGCCATTTCCTTCTCCAATGTGTGAAAGTGAAAAGGGAAAGTGAAGTCGCTCAGTCATGTCTGACTCGTAGCGACCCCATGGACTGCAGCCTACCAGGCTCCTCCATCCATGGGATTTTCTAGGCAAGAGTACATTTAAGGTAAATATCAATATGTATGATCCTATTACCATTTTCTTAATTGTTTTGGGTTTATTTTCTGTAGGTCTTTTCCTTCTCTTGTGTTTCCTGCCTAGAGAAGTTCCTTTAGTATTTGTTGTAAAGGGGGTCTGGTGGTGCTGAATTCTCTTACCTTTGCTTTTAACTTCTCCATCAAATCTGAATGAGAGTCTTGCTGGGTAAAGTATTCTCGGTTGTAGATTTTTCCCTTTCATTACTTTAAATATATTGTGCCATTCCCTGCTGGCTTGTAAAATTTCTGTTGAGAAATCAGCTGATAGCCTGATGGGAATTCCCTTGTGTGTTATTGTTGTTTTTCCCCTGTTGCTTTTAATATTTTTTCTTTGTCTTTAATTTTTGTCATTTGATTACTGTATGTCTAGGTGTGTTCCTCCTTTGGTTTATCCTTCCTGGGACTCTCTGTGCTTCCTGAACTTTGTTGACTATTTTTTCCTATGTTAGGGAAGTTTTCAGTGATTATCTCTTCAAATATTTTCTCAGGGCCTTTCTCTCTCTTCTCCTTTTGGGACCCCTATAATGTGAATAGCAAGGAGAGATAAGAAAGCCTTCCTCAGTGATCAATGCAAAGAAATAGAGGAAAACAACAGAATAGGAAAAACAAGAGATCTTTTCAAGAAAATTAAAGATATCAAGGGAACATTTCATGAAAAGATGAGCTCGATAAAGGACAGAAATGGTATGGACCTAACAGAAGCAGAAGATATTAAGAAGAGGTGGCAAGAATACACAGAACTGTACAAAAAAGATCTTCACGATGAAGATAATCACCATGGCGTGATCACTCACCTGGAGCCAGACATCTTGGAATGTGAAGTCAAGTGGGCCTTAGAGAGCATCACTATGAACAAAGCTAGTGGAGGTGATGGAATTCCAGTTGAGCTATTTCAAATCCTGAAAGATGATGCTGTGAAAGTGCTGCACTCAATGTGCCAGCAAATTTGGAAAACTCAGCAGTGGCCACAGGACTGGAAGAGGTCAGTCTTCATTCCAATCCCAAAGAAAGGCAATGCCAAAGAATGCTCAAACTACCGCACAATTGCACTCATCTCACACGCTAGTAAAAGCATGCTCAAAATTCTCCAAGCCAGGCTTCAGCAATATGTGAACTGTGAACTTCCAGATGTTCAAGCAGGTTTTAGAAAAGGCAGAGGCACCAGAGGTCAAATAGCCGACATCCTCTGGATCATGGAGAAAGCAAGAGAGTTCCAGAAAAACATCTATTTCTGCTTTATTGACTATGCCAAAGCCTTTGACTGTGTGGATCACAATTAACTGTGGAACATTCTGAAAGAGATGGGAATACCAGACCACCTGACTTGCCTCTTGAGGAACCTGTATGCAGGTCAGGAAGCAACAGTTAGAACTGGACATGGAACAACAGACTGGTTCCAAACAGGAAAAGGAGTACGTCAAGGTTGTATATTGTCACCCTGCTTATTTAACTTATATGCAGAGTACATCATGAGGAACGCTGGGCTGGAAGAAGCACAAGCTGGAATCAAGATTGCCGGGAGAAATATCAATAACCTCAGATATGCAGATGACACCACCCTTATGGCAGAAAGTGAAGAGGAACTCAAAAGCCTCTTGATGAAAGTGAAAGAGGACAGTGAAAAGGTTTGGCTTGAAGCTCAATATTCAGAAAATGAAGATCATGGCATCTGACCCCATCATTTCATGGGAAATAGATGGAAAAACAGTGGAAACAGTGTCAGACTTTATTTTTTGGGGCTCCAAAATCACTGCAGATGCTGATTGCAGCCATGAAATTAAAAGACGCTTACTCCTTGGAAGGAAAGTTATAACCAACCTAGATAGTATATTAAAAAGCAGAGACATTACTTTGCCAACAAAGTCAGTCTAGCCAAAGCTATGGTTTTTCCCGTGGTCATGTATGGATGTGAGAGTTGGACTGTGAAGAAAGCTGATTGCTGAAGAATTGATGCTTTTGAACTGTGGTGCTGGAGAAGACTCTTGAGAGTCCCTTGGACTGCAAGGAGATCCAACCAGTCCATTCTAAAGGAGATCAATCCTGGGTGTTCATTGGAAGTACTGATGCTAAAGCTGAAACTCCAATACTTTGGCCACCTCATGCGATGAGTTGACTCACTGGAAAAGAGTCTGATGCCAGGAGGGATTGGGGGTGGGAGGAGACGGGAACGACGGAGAATGAGATGGCTGGATGGCATCACCGACTCGATGGACATGAGTTTGAGTGAACTCCGGGAGTTGGTGATGGACAGGGAGGCCTGGCGTGCTGTGATTCATGAGGTCACAAAGAATCGGACATGACTGAGCGACTGAGCTGAACTGAAGAGACGTGTATAAGCTTCTTGATGGAAAAACTGGGTCTTGCTCTGGTGGGCAGGGCCTTGCTCAGTAAAGCTTTAATCCAATTATCTGCTGATGGGTGTGGTTGCACTTCCTCCCTGGTAGTTGTTTGAGCTGAGGTGACCCAGCTCTGGCACCTATGGTAGGGTTAATAGTAGGATTATGGTAGGGTTAGCCTTCAAGAGGGCTCACATCAAGGGGAACCTTCCCAGACTGCTATTGTCAGTGCCCCTGTCCCTATGGTGAGCCCCTACTGACTCATGCTTCCACAGGAGGCCCTTCAGCACTAGCGGGTAGGCTTTATTCAGTCTCCTTTGGGGTCACTTCTCATTTCCTCTTGGTCATTGCATGCAAGATTTTGTTTTTACCCTCCAAGACTAAAGTCTATGTTTCCCCTAGCCTGTAGAAGTCCTATAATCAAATCCCACTGGCCTTCAAGGCCAGATTCCCTGGGGACTCCCAGTCCCTTTGTCAGATCCTCAGGCTGGGAAGCCTGATGTTGGGGGTCAGAACCTTCACAACAGTGGGAGAACTTCTTTGGTGTTATTGTTCTCCAGTTTGTGGGTCATCCACCTGGCAGGTGTGGGATCTGATTTGATCGTGATTACGCCCATCCTACCATCTCACTGTGGCTTTTTCTTTGTCTTAGGATGTTGGGTATCCATTTCAGTGGGTTTCAGCCTTCTCCTGTCGATTGTTGTTCAATTGATAGTTGCAATTTTGGTCCTCTCAAAGGAGGAGATGATTCCATGTCCTTCTACTTTGCCATTTGGAACCAGAAGCTTGTAAATATTTCTTATCATTGTGCAATCAGATTATTTCTAGATTCCTGCTGCTCATCAACAGTCCTACAGGAAATGTGCTTATTTGCATTTTTCAGAAAGTTATTTCCTTAAGCTTGATTTTCTTTGGTCACACCTCACAGCATATAGTGTCTTTGTTCCCTGACCAGGGATCAAACCTGCAGCCCCTGCAGTGGAAGCGTGGAGTCTTAACCACTGGATGGCCAGGGAAGTCGCTAAGCTTGATTTTTAAAAGCAGACTTTTTATACTGAGACGTATGAAGACTTGTTGGCAACCCACTCCAGTGTTCTTGCCTGGAGAATCCTGTGGACAGAGGAGCCTGGTAGGCTATAGTCCATATGGTCACAAACAGTTGAATGCAACTGAAGCAACTTAGCATGCATGCATGAAGATTTGTAAGATCCAGAAAGTTTGTAATAGTATACATACATGCTAAAATAAGGTTTTTTAAAAAATTTATTTCTTGTTGGATAATATGTTCAAGTGGTTAACAAACAGCAATGCAAATGTTACTGAGTCCAAGCTTGCTCTGCTTGCCACATGATAGGCCAATAAATCCAGGAGAAGACCAGGTGTTAAGGGAAGGAATACAACTTTATTCAGAAAGTCGGCTGACCGAGAAGATGGCAGACTAACATCTCAAAATAACCACCTTGTTGAAGCCCGGATGCCAGGTTCTTTTATGGATCAGAGATGGAGGGAGGTAAAGAAACAAAGGAGAAAGACCATTTAATTCCTACTAATATCTCCTAGAGTGGCAAGTCTCAGGCAGGGGGATGCGTTCGTTTTGCTTCCTTACAGTCATTTCACGGGTGGTGTGAAATGGAATATCTCCTGCCATATTAATAAACAAGGATGCCACAGCTACCTGTGATTATGGCCCCCCAAGTGTGAATTTCTGAGCCATGTTGGTAAACAACAAACAAAGGGGTGCCATTTCCCACACAAAGAACTCAAGAATGTCACAGTCCCTCATAGGTGGGCAGGGTCAGATGATCTCCCTGTGAGGTAAACACAAAGCACTTTAGTTTAAGGAACAGGTGGAGGAGGGCAAGGGCTCTCTGAGGCAGGTGCTATGTATGCCTATAATAACAAAAGCGGCAAAATAAGAGTTCAGGTCACAGAAGTAGATCCAGCATGGGGTCAAAATCGATCCTTTCTGGTTACACAAAATGATACCCAGTGTAAAACCCCATCTGCAGGGGCCTGCAGGGAGCTTACCATGGATGAGGACAGGTGTCACTTCTGGTGGGTGCAGCCAGGGGCTCAGTGAGAGGAAAGTGGCATTTCTTCCTCCTGGGTCAGTGGTGGGTGCCCTCCAGCCTCCATCTCAGCCCCTCTCTCCCCTCAACCTGTCCTTCTTCCTACAGCCATGCACCCAGGTCATCTCTCACACAGGTAACCACTGCTCTTCATGTCTTCTGTAGGCTTCCAGAAGTTTTCATTTTTAAAAATTCAAGTCCAAGGTGTGATGCTGTGATTGGTAATAAGAAATATATATTTGGTCCTCATCTCTGCTCCTGGCATAAAGCTCCTAAAAAACCTTGGTTTTTCCTGTGATGAGAGAAGAAAGAAGTCTTTTGTTATGCTAGGCACCTAGGGAGGGGGCTGGTGGTCAGGGGAAGCAACCACATGTTAGAAGATAGAAACTTTCAGTCTCACCTTTCTGAGGGGAGAGGGGCTGGAATGAATTAATCACCAGTGTCTAGTGATTTAACCAACCATGCCTCTATAAAAAAGTCTTCCTAGAAACCCCAAAAGGATGGGTTTCAGAGAGCTTCTGGGATGGTGATCATAGGGAGATTGGAGAGAGAGGTGTCCTTGGAGAGGGCATGGAAGCTTCACACCCCTTCCTCCATACTTTGCCCTACGTTTCTTCCACCTGGCTGTTCCTGAGTTGGATGCTTTTGTAATAAGCCCAAAATGTTTCTTGGAGTTCTATGAGCTACTCTAGCAAATAAATCAAACACAAGGAAGCTCCAATTTCTATTCGATCACTCAGAAAGAAGCAAGGAGACAACCTGGATTGAGGGGGTCTTCTAGGACTGAGCCCACAACCTGTGGGACCTGGTGCTGTCTCCAGGTAGGCTGTGACAGAATTGAGTTGAATTGTAGGTCATGCAGGTGGTGTCAAAAGAATTGCTTGGTGTTGTGAGAAAAAACATTGCAATTGGTGCAGAATCACTACAAGCAAACATGAACAGAGTCATACTTTTCACCTAATATATCCTTTCTGCATGATTGCAAGAGATGAAAACTTCTCCCGTGTATTGGAATGGTCTTCCATGAAACTGGAGTCTGAGTTATGTACTGGGTTCTATGTCAGGGCTGGGATTTTGAGGTGGGGGTGGGTCTTCTGACCCAGTGAGCAGCTGGAGCTGGGAGCCCCTCTGGACTCAGCTCCCCTGGCTGGTGCAGTACCTGGGGGAGCAGTGGCTGATCAGGTAGGGGCATGGGTGAAGGGAACGGGGTGAGGAAGGGTCACCCCTCATGAGAGGTGGTGGAGGGTGGGGGCAAGAGTTCTTGATGAGTTTTCTCTCTTGACTCAGAAAACAAAACAGAAGCAAAATTCCTTTTACCTCTTTCATTGTCCATAAACTCTGTCCTTGCTTAATCAATTCCACTTCCCTTGGTTTCAGACTAAAGGAGGGGATATTAACATTCCCTTTGGTAGAGGGAAGAGCTGTGTGAGGGGAAGGCCTACCTGACAGCAGCCTGTGTCCCCTGGGAGGGCACTTTGTCCTCTGTGTCTCTTGGGAGGTGTTGTATGAAGCACAGGAGCAAAGGCAATGGTGTCTGAACAGACTTCTAGACTTCAAAGCCCATTGAGAAACAGTTAAATTGTATGAAAGATGTCGTAGTCAGCTTGGGTTGCTAAAATACCACAGACTGGATGTCTTAAACAACAGACGTTTATTTCTCACAGTTCTGGAGGCTGGGAAGTTTGAGATTAGGATGTCAGCAGATTGGGTTCATGGAGAGATCTCTTCCTGGCTTGCAGATAGCCACCTGCAGACAGAAAGAGAGGGCTATGGTCTCTTCAGCTCTTTATAGGGGTACTAATCTCCCATGGAAGGACTGATGCTAAAGCTGAAACTCCAATACTTTGGCCACCTCATGTGTCGAGTTGACTCACTGGAAAAGAGTCTGATGCTAGGAAGGATTGAGGGTGGGAGGAGACGGGGACGACAGAGAATGAGATGGCTGGATGGCATCACCGACTCGATGGACATGAGTTTGGGTGAACTCCGGGAGTTGGTGATGGACAGGGAGGCCTGGCGTGCTGTGATTCATGGGGTCGCGGAGAGTCAGACACGACTGAGCGACTGAACTGAACTGAATCTCCCATGAGGGGGCCCCACCCTCATGACCTCATTACCTCCCCAAGGCTCCACCTCCAAACACCATCACACGGGAGGTTAGGACTTAAATGTATGAATCTGGGGGAAGGACATAAACATTTAATCCATGACAGAAAGACCACAGTCCATATGCAGAGGGCCCTGGCTGGGCAAGAGGAGAGGGCTGTACACTGGGGAGAGTTAGGTGTGAGAAAGCCAGGCAGCTCTACCTGGACTTGAGGGGCAGAGGTGAGTGTGTTTTCAGGGAAATACCCTGAGGTGGCAAATAGCACGTAGGAAGTCAGAGGGGGGTGTTCTTGGGGGCACCGCCCAGGGAACAAGGAGGGAGCAGCAGGCAGAGGGAGAACTGGGGCTTCTATGCTTTAACAGGGGCCCCAGCCCACCTCACAGGAGCAGAGCTGTCCCATGCTGGGGCCAGGGACTGGGCCTCTGCACCCCATGTCAGCTGGCTGACTGCAGACTCTGGGTGCATCTGCCTACCTGCTTCCTGAAGGGAAGAGGCTGGGAGGGAGACTCAGCTTCCAGCAGGCATTCACTGTCTCTGTTCGCCCTTATCCACTCTCCGTCTCCTTGTCTGGGCGGTGTCCCTTGCTGGTCTCAAGGCTTTACTTGGGGGCCGACCAAGATTGTCATTTTCGAGGTCTCCACCCCCTACCTAGGCTGCAGCTACTATACTTGACCATTTCCCATGTGCCGTGGACTGAGTATTTGTGTCCCCCGATCCAACCAGTCCATTCTAGAGGAGATCAATCCTGGATGTAAATTGGAGGGACTGATGCTAAAGCTGAAACTGCAATACTTTGGCCACCTCATGCGACGAGTTGACTCACTGGAAAAGACTCTGATGCTGGGAAAGGTTGGGGGCGGGAGGAGAAGGGGACGACGGAGAATGAGATGGCTGGATGGCATCACCGACTCTGTGGACATGAGTTTGAGTGAACTCCGGGAGTTGGTGATGGACAGGGAGGCCTGGCGTGCTGTGATTCATGGGGTCGCGGAGAGTCGGACACGACTGAGCGACTGAACTAACTAACTAACTAACTAGATTCATATGCTGACATCCTAAGTCCCAATGTGATGATATTAGGAGGTGATTAAGTCATGAGGATGGAGTCCTCAGGGATGGAATCAGTGCCCTTATAAAACATTCCCAGAGACCTCCCACTTTCTGCCGTGTGAGGATACAATGAAGAGTTGACATCTGCGATCCAGAGAGGCCCTTACTAGACTATGATCCTGCTCTCAACCTGATCTTGCATTTCCAGCTCCAAAACTGTGAGAAAAAATTTTCTTGGTGAAAAGCCAGTCTGTAGTACTTTGTTACCACAGCTGAACTAAGACACTATCAGAAGCTGGCACGAGGTGCCCCGCTGTAGTCATGGGGACGCTAAACATACTCGCCCCTGACCCCTTGGTGGGAAGGCACGCTGCCTCTCCCACTAATCCGAGGTGATTCCTCCTGTCCAGATGGCGGCTCCTTTCTTTGCCTGCTTGTCTCTCACCACGAGGAGCTCAAAGGGATCAGATGGCAGCTGTAGCTTGAAATTTAATGGGACATTTGCTGTCCCCTAGTGGAGATGTCCCCTCTGAGATCAAGGCCCTTCCATCCTGCAGAGCCCAGAGCTGGAGCTGAGTGGGAGAGCTGCCCTGCCCCCCAGGTTTCCCCCAGCCGGCTCCCAGGATCCATCCCCTCACCTGCCCGGGGGCACTTGAGTTTGCAACTTGATCATGACTGTTTTCCAGCTTCACTTTCAAGTTCTCACTCAGAACAATTTGGACAAGGCTCCCTTTCCTTCTTCCTCCCGACGGCATTTCCTGAGACTCCCACTAGGGGGAGACATCTCTTCATGTTTCATTTGTCTCTGGACAGACATTTTTTTATTTTGACAGTGTCTCTGGAGGGACCTGAGCTTTGGGCTCTGTTATAAAGTCCGAGTACCCTGACAGCTTTCTGAAATGACAGCCCCGCACCTCCCAGGGGCCCCTGTGGCCCTTGGACCCCTGGAATCTGACACACCGCTTGGGACATATTTTTAAAGGTGTGTGAAGACTTTGTCTTCTGAGGATTAATGATGTTATTTACAACGTGTGTGCATATGTATTTGTTTGTTAATTTATTCAATTATTCATTCATTCTTGGTCCTATTCTTTCAAGAACCAAGGTAAGTTTATTACTTATCCAGCAGCTCTGTAAACAGCATCATAAACACAATATTTAGCCTGCTTGCAGCTGAATTTGCTTGGGGTCTGAGCTGTCAGAATTTCATAATAAACTACTTGGTTTGCTCACAGCTGTGTTACAGGACAGGGCTTGTCTATGCTCTGGGCTGGAGGATCCGAGGTGGCCTCTGGAGCTCCGGGGCTCTGTTCACATGGGTTTTCTCCCCAGTAGAGCAGTTGCCCTGTTTCTTACCATGAGGCTGGGTTCCCAAAGGAACCAATCCGAAGTTCCCACAAAGCAAGCATCAAGCTTGCCGACATCCTGTTGGCTGAAGCGAGTCCCATGACCACATCCAGTGAGTGTGGAAGGAACTGCACAAGGGCATAGCGGTGGGGTCCACCAAGCCTGTATCATTTTCACCTTTCTTGCAGTGATGCTGTGTCCCACAGTCCTGGGTTTGAATCCCGCCTTTGCTACATGCTTGGTTGTCTGGGTTGACATCTTCCCACACTCCTAAATTCATATGCTGAAGTCCTAACACCCAAGACTGCAGAATGTGGCCCGTTCGAAGATAGGGTCTTTACAGAGGTAATCAGGTTGAAGTGAGGTCATCAGGGGCCCTAATCCAATCTGACAGGTGTCCTAATAAAAGGGGGGGATTTGGACATGGACACACAAGAGGGAAGAAGTGAAGACAGACAGGGAGATGCGGCATCCGCAAGCTGAGGAGAAAGGTCGGGGCACCTGCTTTCTCACAGCCTGCAGGAGGAACCACACCTGCTGAGGCTGTGATCTTGGACTCGCAGCTTCCAGAACTTCCAGAATTTAAGCCCAGGTTGTGGTACTTTGTTCCGGCAGCCGTAGGAAACTCCTACATAGCTCTGCAACCTTGGACAAGTTATAGAACTTCTATGCACCGCAGTTTTCTCCTCAGTAAGATATGAGTAGTAATAATACTTGTAAGTATTATTACCTTTGAGACTTGTTGATATATCAGGCAATTAACAAGCACCTCTTACTTGCCAAACACAATGGTCAGCACTGGGGGTGCTGCAGCAAAGAAGGCAGGGGAGGTTCCCAACCTCCCGGAGCTTACCTTTTGTACAGATAGAAGGTAAGCAAGTAAATAAAATAGTTGAGATGACTTCAGATAGTGATCAGGGCTGTGAAGAAAAAACAATAAAATCATGTGATGGAAAATAATGGGCATGATGGGGGCTCCTTTGGATACGGTGGTCAGAGAGTGCCTCTGTGAGTGGAGACCTGCCACACAAGAAGGAGCCGGGGGGACAGTGAGAGGGAAGAGCAGTTCATACAGTGGAAACAGCAGGTGCAAAGGGCCTGAGGTGGGAATGACCTTCTGTGTTTGGGGAGCAGAAAGAAGGAAGGAATGGTTGGAGCACCGTTAGCATGCTGGTTAGCGTTGGGGCCATGATGTCGAGTGAAGTGGCCAACATCAGATCTATAGAACCTTGTAATCGGAAGTCTGGATTTTATTCTGGGGGTGAGAAGATCCAGGAGGTTGACAACAAGGCAGAGGCATAATCTGTTCTGTGAATCGAGGAACTCCTTCTGGCTGCTGGGCCAGAGAGAATGCTCTGAGGGGCCATGGGAAATGTCAGAGGGCTTCGGTCTGACCCAGACTGCTTGCTGGTCTTGACCCTGTTTGTCCTTGTGCTACTGAGGTCAGCAAAATAATGTCCCCCATCTCCAAGGATACCAGTGTACTAATCTCTAGAATGTTACCTTACGTGGCAAAGGGACTTTGCAGACATAATTAAGTTGAGGATCTTGATATGGGAGATGATCCTGAATTATTCAGGTGGACACCATGGACTCACAAGGGTCCTTATAAGGGAAAGAGGGAGACAGGAGGGCCAGAGTCAGAGAAGGAGATGTAACAATGGGAGCAGAGGTTGGAGTGTGCAGGCTGCTCACTGGATGGGGCCACAAGCCAAAAAATGTGGGCAGCCTCTAGAAGCTGGAAAAGTCAAGGCAACAGATTGTCCCCTAGAAGCTCCACAAAGAACCAGCTCTACCAACATGTTGGCTTTTCGTCCATTGAAACCCGTTTAAGACTTCTGATCTCCAGAACTGTGAGATGATAAATAAGTGTGGTTTTTACTAACGCATATATATGGAATTTAGAAAGATGCAAATGATAACCCTGTATACGAGACAGCAAAAGAGACACAGATGTATAGAACAGTCTTTGGGACTCTGTGGGAGAGGGCAAGGGTGGGATGATTTGGGATAATGGCATTTAAACATGTATATTATCATATGTGAAATGAATCAACCAGTTCAGGGTCGATGCATGTTGCAGGATGCTCGGGGCTGGTATGCGGGGATGACCCAGAGGGAGGATAAGGGGAGGAGGGAGGTGGGAGGGGGGTTCGGGAGGGGGAATTCATGTACACCCGGGGCGGATTCATGTCAATGTATGGCAAAACCAACCAATACAATATTGTAAAATAATTAGCCTACAATTTAAAAAAAAAAAAGAAAAGAAAAAAATATAACGGTTACCTTCCAAGGACTGCTAGCTTATTAATTTATAAAAACTTTATTTCTTTTAAAACTGTATATCACAAAATATACGTTGTAAAGAATAAAAAAATTAAATAAGTGTGGTTTTATTCATTTTCTTCAGACTATTTTTTAATAACTTTATTTGTTTACTTATTTGTTTATTTCATGCTCATTATTTTTGGCTGTGCTGGATCTTTGTTGCTGTGCGGGCTTTTCTCTGGTTGTGGCAAGTGGGGGCTATTGTCTAGTTGTGATGTGCAGGCTTCTCATTGCAGTGGCTTTTCTTATTGTGGTACACATGCTCCAGGGCATGTGGGCTTCAGTAGTTGCCACATGTGGGCTCAGCAGTTGTGGCTCCTGGGCTTCAGAGCACAGGCTTTGGTTGGTCTGTGCAGCGCACGGGCTTTAGCTGCTTTGTGACATATAGAATCTTCCCAGACCAAGGATCAAACCTGTATCTCCTGCACTGGCAGGCGGACTCTTTACCACTGAGCCACCAGGGAAGCCTAAGTGTGGTTTCAGGTCATAAATTTCTGATAACTTGCCATAGCAGCAGTAGGAAACTGGCGCACCCAATTCCTTGGAGAACCCTGGAGCTGATAGAAAACTTTACTTCACCAGCAGGCCTGGCTTTCTCACCAGTGTACCTCTGATGTGCCTAGACAGGTCAGAATCGTCCACCAAACCCAAGAGAAGCAGGAGAAGGAGAGGTGGGTGAAGCCATAACCAATGGGGAACCCCCACCTCAGGAGCGCCCCTGGAGCCTCCTCTTTGGAGATCACTTGCAGCGAGAGCTGCTCAAGCACCTTGGCTAAGAGTGTGGAGCCCCGCCTGATGCCCAAGCTCAGGTTATGTGCGCGTGTGTATTCAGCATGGATAAATAACTAATGCGAAGGGACTGATTTTTAAAAGAAATCATTTCAGAGAAAAATACATATAAAGTATCCATGCTGGCTGGACTGTGCTGAACAGAGTATGCATGTAATTCAACCACAAGCATCTGCTTCGAGCCTTCCAGTGTGTTAAATAGGAAGCTGCTTAGTCTCCTGTGGCTGCCACAACGAAGTGCCACAAAATAGGTGGCTTAACACGGCAGACACTTGTTCTTTCACAGTTCTGGAGGTGAGCAGTCCAAAACCAAGGTGTTGGTGGAGCCATGCTCCTGCTGAAGGGGAGACTCTTCTTGCCTCTTCCAGCTCTTGGTGGGCCCATGTGGTCCTTGTCTGGAAGCAGCTCCGCTGCCATCTCTGCTTCCATCTTCACACAGCCTTCTTCCCTGTGTGCCATTGGACTTAGGGCTCATTCTAACCCAGGATGACCCCCTGTTAAATAATCACATCTACAAATTTCCAAGTAAGACCACGTTCTGAGGTTCTAAGTGGACATGAATTCTTGAGGGACACGTTCAACTCACTAGTACAGTTGCTCAGCTGTGTCCCACTCTTTGCGACCCCATGGACTGCAGCACGCCCAGCTTCCCTGTCCGTCACCAACTCCCGGAGCCTGCTCAAACTCATGTCCATTGACTTGGTGATGCCATCCAACCATCTCATCCTCTGTCATCCCCTTCTCCTCCTGCCTTCAGTCTTTCCCAGAGTTAGGGTCTTTTCCAATGAATCCGTTCTTTGCATCAGGTGGCCAAAGTATTGCAGATTCAGCTTCAGCATAAGTCCTTCCAATGAATATTCAGGGTTGATTTCCTTTAGGATTGACTGGTTTGATCTCCTTGCAGTCCAGGGGACTCTCAAGAGTCTTCTCGAACACCACAGTTCAAAAGCATCAATTCTTCTGTGCTCAGCTTTCTTTATAGTCCAACTCTCACATCCATACACGACCACTGGAAAAACCATAGCTTTGACTAGATGGACCTTTGTTGGCAAAGTAATGTCTCTGCTTTTTAATATGCTGTCTAGGTTGGTCATAGCTTTTCTTCCAAGGAGTAAGCATCTTTTAATTTCATGGCTGCAGTCACCATCTGCAGTGATTTTGGAGCCCAAGAAAATAAAAACTGTCACTGTTTCCATTGTTTCCCCATCTATTTGCCATGAAGTAATGGGACTGGATGCCATGATCTTACTTTTTTGAATGTTGAATTTTAAGCCAACTCACTATAGAATCCATGGAGTAGGAACTCATTTGATCTTCACTGCAATCCTGTGATGCAAATAAAGAAGGGATTTTTTTTTGTCCTTATTTTACAATTGAGGAAACTGAGGTTCGGCGAGCCTTAGCAGCTTGCCTTAGCCACTGAACCCATTCATTCAATTAAAAAATAAGTGTTACAGGGACCAGGCACTGTCCTAGGTGCTGGAAACAGTCACCAGCAAGACTGAAATCCTGTCCTGTTAGAACACACTTTCTAGCTAGGGAGAGACAATTAGCAAGAGCTATGGTCTAAGGCACTAAAGCATGTAGCCCCTTAGCTGGAGTGAGAGCCACAGGGACATACAGAGCACAGGGCCGTGGAGTGTGCTGACGCTGCTGTTCTAAATAGGGCATCGAGAGACGCTGCGAGCCGAGGCTGGGAGGAGTGAGAGGAAGCCTGTCTTTATATGGTGAAGAGCATTCCAGGGAAACAGTCTTTGCACTTCCCAGCATGCCACGTTGCCTTCTCTCTCCTCCGGGCCAGGTTGAATTTTGCCACCCTTAAGGGTCAACTGTGCCTTCCTCTCCATTTGAAATGCAGCCCTTGAGTGTCTGGCGGACCACTTGCAAATCCCTGAAAGCGGCTTGCAGTGGAGCCCAGTGGCCACAGGGTGGCAGAGCTTCCCGCAGAGAGGGCTCCTCACCCAGCTCGGAGGAGGTTGTAGAATAAGTGGTTAACGTATCTGTTTCTCTTTGTCCTTGAAAGGACAGCGACTTTGGGCGCCAATGAGCAGGCTTCTTTGTGTCTTTTGGCTCCTTGTGTCTACACCTCTGAAGGTGAGGGTGAGGAGTGAAGGCGCAGGGCCTGAGAGGAGAGTGGGACTCTCCCAGGGGACTGCTGCGATGACCGCAGATGCAGGGTGAGATGAGGAATTTGGGGCTTAGAGAGGGGAAGTTAGTGACCCAAGATCACACAGCTGATTGGTGCCAGAACTGCATCTTCGGATCCCTGGACCAGTTCTCCAGAGTGTCACTCCGCTTGCTTCCCCAGGCCTGGGGCTCAGTATTGGCTCAGTGCTGGGGAGTTTCAAGGCTGAGTGGGGACAGGAGTGGAATGAGCACTGGATGGAGAATCCGGAGATGTGAGCTTCACACTCAGCTCATGGGATGTGGCATCAGAAAGGAGATCCATCTCTGCTGCTGGGATAGACCGTAGGACTCAGCTTTCTTATCTGCAGAATGGGAATAAAAAATTGGGTGATACCTGTGTGCAGAGACCAAATGTGGGCCAGTCTTTGGGATGAGATCTTTATTCTGAACTTTCAATAGCTACGGTAGGAGAACTTTTAAAATGACTCCAACTTTGGGGAATCAAGTACAACTGGTTTCAAAGCCCATCTGGTAGGTGTGCAGCCTTAACTTCTCTGAGCCTCAGTTCCCTCCTCTGTAAAATGGATTTAATAATATCATGGATTAAATGAGATAATCCAGGTAAAGAGCCCAGCCCAATCTTTGACATTATAAATGTTCATTATAAATGTATTAATGCTGGGGTCAGTTGGGGAGGGGAGGGCAGCTAAGAGTAGAATGGAGGTGAGGATGCTCAGAAATACAGTCAGGATAAAAGCTTGAGAACACCTAGACATTTTGCTGGGTGGCAATGGGAGGCTGAGAGTCCAGGTTTTAGACTTAAAATAGCCACAGTATCTACTGTTTGTTAAGCACACATGTAACTTTATTTGTTTCTTACAATCATGAGTAATCATGCTGTTAAAGTGCAGCACTCCATATGCCAGCAACCTGGAAAACTCAGCAATGGCCACAGGACTGGAAAAGGTCACTTTTCTTTTCAATCACAAGGAAGGGCAATGCCAAAGAGTTTTCAAACTACCATACAATTGCGCTCATTTCACATGCTAGCAAGGTAATGCTCAGAATCCTTCATGCTGGGCTTCAACAATATATGAACCAAGAGCTTCCGGACATACAAGCTAGATTTGCCAACGTTCGTCGGATCATAGAAAAAGCAAGAGAATTCCAGAAAAACATCTTGTTCATTGACTACGTTAAAGCCATTGTGGATGGCTATGAGCCATTATGTGGATCACAACAAACTGAGGAAAATTCTCAAAGAAAAACCTGTATGCAGGTCAAGAAACAAGTTAGAACTGACCATGGAACAATGGATTGGTTCAAAATTGGGAAAGAAGTACATCAAGGCTGTATATTGTCACTCTGCTTATTTAACTTCTATGCAGAAAACGTCATACAAAATGCAGGGCTGGATGAATCACAAGCTGGAATCAGGATCGCCAGAAGAAATAACAACCTCAGATATGCAGATGACACCACACTAATGGCAGAAAGTGAAGAGGGACTACTAAAGAGCCTGTTGATGAAGGTGAAAGTGGAGAGGAAAAAGCTGGCTTAAAACTCAACATTCAAAAAGCTAAGATCATGGAATCCAGTCCCATCACTTCATGGCAAATAGATGGGGAAAAATGGAAACAATGGCAGATTTAATTTTCGTGGACTCAAATAACTGTGGACGGTGACTACAGCCATGAAATTAAAAGATGCTTGCTTCTTTGGAGAAAAGCTATGGCAAACCTAGACAGCGTATTAAAAGGCAGAGACATCACTTAGGTGACAAAGGTCCGTCTAGTCAAAGCTATGGCTTTTCCAGTAGTCATGTATGGATGTGAGAGTTGGACCATAAAGAAGGCGAGCATTAAAGAATTGATGCTTTTGAACTGTGGTGTTGGAGAAGACTCTTGAGAGTCCCTTGGACAGCAGGGAGATCAAACCAGTCAATCCTAAAGGAAATTAACCCTGATTATTCACTGGAAGGACTGATGCTGAAGCTGAATCTGCAATGCTTTGGCCACCTGATGTGAAGAGCCAACTCATTGGAAAAGACTCTGATGCAGGGAAAGATTAAGAGCAAGAGGAGAAGGTGGCAACAGAGGATGAGGAGGTTGGATGGCATCGTTGACTCAATGGACATGAGTTTGAGAAAACTACGGGAGATAGTGAAGGACAAGGAAGCCTGGTGTATGGCAGACCCTGGGGTCAGAAAGAGTCAGACAGGACTTAGCAACTGAACATCAATCATACAAGAGGAGGGCACTGTTATTAAACTCATTTATAGAGGTGGTGATTGAGGCTTAGAGAGGTTAGTAACTTGCCTAAGGTCACACACTTGATAAATAGCAGAGCCTGAAGTTTTAGCTGTCAAATCACTGGGCTCAGCCATGGGGCTGTAACATCTCTTAGCTTCTCTAATATTCCATTACCCTCATCTATACTCTTGGGATGATAAAATCTACAGGAACCTCCTTTGTGATGCAGGTTCCAACCCTCCAGGATAGTTTCCAATATTTCTAAAAAAAACTAATAAGAATTGTAGTCTAGCTCCAGGACAGAAGTGAATCAACTTTTAAAAAACAATTACCCTTTTAAAATGTTACGTATTTTCACTTTTATACTATGATAGTTTTTACAATGGTATACAAATATTATGTGTAGTAGATTCATTGCCTAGCTTCAATGGCTATCAACATTTGCCATCTTGTTTCATCTATCCCCACAGCCGAAATTCAAAGTTTTTTTTCCTCAGGAGGGATTTCTCAAAATTTATTTTAAAAGAAATTCTTGTCAACTCCACCCTATTCCTCCTGAAGCACAGTTTCCCCCTCAACCTTATTGTGATATTATCGACATATGACATTGTATAAGTGTCAAGTGTAATGTAATTATTTGATATATGTTAATATTGAAGACTTTGATGCTGGGAAAGGTTGGGGGCGGGAGGAGAAGGGGACGACAGAGAATGAGATGGCTGGATGGCATCACCGACTCTGTGGACATGAGTTTGAGTGAACTCCGGGAGTTGGTGGTAGACAGGGAGGCCTGGCGTGCTGTGATTCATGGGGTCGCGGAGACTCGGACACAACTGAGCGACTGGACTGAACTGAACTGAACTGAATATTGAAAAGTTATTGCCACAATATGGTTAGTTGACACATTCATCACTTCACATAGTTACAGTTTTTTTTTTTTTGGTGGGGGAGGAGAGCTTTAAAAATCTACTTTCTTAGCAACTTTCAAATGCACAGTACAGGATTATATAGTCACAATGCTATATATTACAGCCTTAAAACTTATTCGTCTTATAACCAGAAGTCATTTTGTTTGTTTTTGCTGGGAGTATTTAAAATCTGAGGCATCATATCATTTTATGGCCTGGACCTTTTATATTTGTTTTCTTGACTCATGCTGGCCTGTGGGGGTCTACCTCTAACAGTAAAGGTGTGTTCCATTGCAAGAAAGAGAAGATTCAAATAATAGAGCTTAAACAGTAAAGGCATTTGATTGATTTGTATCATGCGAAGTCAGGAAGTAGGCAGTTAGAGGATTGGAGAAGTGACTCATTGATTGTTAGGCACTAGAGTGTTATCTCTATGAAGTCTCAGTCTTTACCTCATGGCCCCAACGTGGCTGCCAAAGCTCTAAGCATCATGTCCTCACACAATAGCATTCAAAACACAAAGGGTAGGAGGAAGAGATCAAGAGATCAAGATATTTTCTTGTTGAAACCTGCAGGAATAGTCCTGATTCCACAGAGTGTTTTTGAAAAATGTATGGAAACATTGATGTTGTCTCAATGACCTGAGGGTGCCAAGGGCATTTAGAGCACGGGGGCCAGAGATATTACATATCCTGCAATGCTTGGGACAGTCCCCTTAGTGAAGAATGTTCCTACTAGACATTCATTATAATCATCTGAAACGAGAATCTAACTCTACTTTGCATGTAAACATGACATGCTTTGAGGGTTTTAATGTTGACCAGTTTTTCCAGGGATGCAGCTACAGACTGTCATGGAGATAGGAATTGCTCCCTGTCTTCTTCAGGAGCTCATATTACTGTTGGCAACCGGCTCAGTGGTGTTTGAGGGACTCCCCACAGGCCCGTGACTGTCCATGTTTGTGCTGTTTGTGTCATTCCCTTTATGGTGATTTTGAGTCTTGCTGTAAGCACATGGTTGCCATCATCTTGATGACTTCCAAGTGGTGGTATCTGAGTGTCAATACATCAAAATGCCTATTATTTCTTATTATAGATATCCTTTAATTTTTTTCTTTGCATTGCAACTAGCTTATTGTTCTGATTTAATGAAAAAATTGTGTGTGTGGGTATCCTTGAATTTCCCTTCGGGGGAATAATATAGGGACAACAAACATTTTTATTATAATGAAGGAGCTATTGGGTCTGAAAGGTTGTGGCCCCTTAGCTTGGAAGTTTCCCCTGGAGTTGAGCCACCTTCCCTGAGAGCTTGGCCATTCCATCCTGCACAAGACTGGGGAGCTGTTGGCAAGGAAGAAGTGGTGGCTGTTGGGAGGAGACCGCTGGTATCTATCCTCCACTGACCATGGGCTGCAGAGTCTCAGCAAATTTCCTGGGGTCCAGGGTGGCTCGGAAAGAACAAAGTCCCTAACAACTGAGTAGGAGCAGCCGTGGGGAAGAGAGATGTACGTTTGTGCAGGGCAGGGCAGGAGGTAATGTTCAGGAAGTGTTAGGAGTGGGTAAATGTGTAGGTATACATGGCATATATATGAATGTGTGCCATGTATCCGTATACATGGCATGTGTACACATGTATTGTATATGCATTTGTGGTATGTATGTGTATGCGGTATATGTATAGGTATATGCGTATGTATGCAGTATGCATATTTGTGTATGGTATGTATAAATGTATGTGGTCTGCACCTGCATATGTGGCATGCATATGAATGTGTGGTATATAAATGTTTATATGTTGTATGTACACATTTTTATTTTATTATTTATTAAAATTTTTATTATATGTTGAAGTATAGTTGATTTACAATGTTGTGTTAGTTTCAAGTGTATAGCAAAGTGATTCGGAGAAGGCAATGGCACCCCACTCCAGTACTCTTGCCTGGAAAATCCCATGGGCAGAGGAACCTGGTAGGCTGCAGTCCATGGGTCATGAAGAGTAGCACACGACTGAGCGACTTCACTTTCACTTTTCACTTTCACGCATTGGAGAAGGAAATGGCAACCCACTCCAGTGTTCTTGCCTGGAGAATGCCGGGGACAGGGGAGCCTGGTGGGCTGCCGTCTATGGGGTCGCACAGAGTCGGACACGACTGAAGTGACTTAGCAGCAGCAGCAAAGTGATTCAGTTATGCATATACATATATCTAGTCTTTTTCAGGTTCTTCTCCAATTAGGTTATTACAGAATATTGAGGCGACTTCCTTACACTTTATAGTAGGTTCTTATTGATTATCTATTTTATATGTATTAGAATGTATATGTTAACCCCAAACTCCTAATTTATCACTTTTCCCAACTTTTCCCCTTTGGTAATCATAATTTGCTTTCTATGTCTGTGAGTCTGTTTCTGTTTTGTGAATAGATACATTTGTTTCATTTTTTTGGTAGATTCTATATATAAGATGATATGTTATTTTTCTTTCTCTGTCTGGCTTGCTTTACCTAGTATGATAAACTCTAGGTCCATCCATGTTATTGCAAATGGCATTATTTCATTTTTTATGGCTGAGTAGTATTCCACTATATTTGTGTACCACATCTTTTTAATCCATTCATCTGTCAATGGACATTTAGGTTGCTTCCATGTCTTAGCTGTTGTAAACAGTGCTGCAATGAACATTGGGGTGCATGTATCTTTTTGAATTATGGCTTTCTCTGAATATATGCTCAGGAGTGGGGTTGTTGGATCATAATGGTAACTCGATTTTTAGATTTTTCTTTATAATGAAAAAAATCATTTATTTGGATGCGTTGGGTCTCAGTTGTGGCATGTAAGCTCTTCTTTGTGGCACAGGCGTCTCTCTCATTGTAGCGAGTGGGCTGTAGAGGTTGTGGGCTCTGTAGTGGTGGCTCATGGGCTTAGCTGTGCCACAGCATATGGGACCTTAGTTTCCTGACCAGGGATGGAACCCATGTCTCCTGCAGTGGAAGGCAGATTCTTAACTACTGGACCACCAGGGAAGTTCTGATTTCTATTTTTAAAATTTTATTTCATTTTTAGTTTGTCAACAAAGGTCCATCTATTCAAGGCTATGGTTTTTCCAGTGGTCATGTATGGATGTGAGAGTTGGACTATAAAGAAAGCTGAGCTCTGAAGAATTGATGCTTTTGAACTGTGGTGTTGGAGAAGACTCTTGAGAGTCCCTTGGACTGCAAGGAGATCCAACCAGTCCATCCTAAAGGAGATCAGTCCTGGGTGTTCATTGGAGGGACTGATGTTGAAGCTGAAACTCCAATACTTTGGCCACCTGATGCGAACAGCTGACTCATTTGCAAAGACCCTGATGGTGGGAAAGATTGAGGGCAGGAGGAGAAGGGGACGACAGAGGATGAGATGGTTGGATGGCACTGCCGACTCGATGGACATGGGTTTGGGTGGACTTCGGGAGTTGGTGATGGACAGGGAGGCCTGGTGTGCTGCGGTTCATGGGGTCACAAAGAGTCGGACACGACTGAGCGACTGAACTGAATTTGTGGCCCAAGATGGGATCTTTCCTGGAGAATGCTTCATGTGCACTTGAGAAAAAAGTGAAATCCATGTTTTTGGATGAAATGCCTTGTAGATATCAATTAGGTCCAGCTGGTGCAATGTATTGTTTAAAGCTGGTGTTTCCTCATTAATTTTCTGTTTAAATGATCTGCCCATTGATGTGAGTGGGGTATTAGAGTTCCCCACTACTACTGTGTTACCACTGATTTCTCCTTTAACAGTTGTTAGCATTTGCCTTATGTATCGACATGCTCCTATGCTGGGTGCGTTTATATTGATAATTGTTACATGTTCTTCTTGGATTGATTTCTTGATCATTATGTAGTATCCTTCTTTGTTTCTTTTAACGGTCTTTATTTTAAAGTCTGTTTTATCTGATATGAGTATTGCTACTCCTGCTTTCTTTTGACTTTTGTTTGCTGGAATGTCTTTTTCCAGCCCCTCACTTTTAGTCTGTATATGTTCCTAGATCTGAGATGGGTCTTGTTTTTGCATCCATTCAGCCAGTCTGTGTCTTTTGGTTGGAAAATTTAAGCCATTTACATTTAAGGTAACTATCGATATTTATGATCTTGTTATCATTTACTTTATTGTTTCAGGTTTGTCTTTGTAGGCCTTTTCTTTTTACGTTTCCTATCTAGAGACATTCCTTTAGCATTTGTTGAAGAGCTAGTTCGCTATGGGTCGGACATGACTGAGCGACTTCACTTTCACTTTTCACTTTCACACATTGGAGAAGGAAATGGCAACCCACTCCAGTGTTCTTGCCTGGAGAATCCCAGGGACGGGGGAGCCTGGTGGGCTTCCGTCTATGGGGTCACACAGAGTCGGACACGACTGAAGTGACTTAGCAGCAGCAGCAGTTTGGTGGTGCTGAATTCTCTTAACCTTTGTTTCTCTGTAAACCTTTTGATTTATCCTTTGAATCAGAATGAGATCCTTGCTGGATAGCGTAATCTTGGTTGTAGATTTTCCCTTTTATCACTTTAAGTATATCTTGCTCTTCTCTTCTGGCCTGTAGAATTTCTGTTGAAAGATCACCTGCTAGCCTTATGGGGACCACTTTGTATGTTCTTTGTTGCTTTTTCCTTGCTACTTTTGATATCTGTTCTTTGTGTTTAATTTTTGTTAGCTTGATTAATAAGTGTCTTGGCACGTTTTCCCTTGAATTTATCCTTGTATGGGACTCTCTGGGCTTCCTGGACTTGGGTGGCTATTTCCTTTCCCATTTTGGGAAGTTTTTAACTATAATCACCTCAAATATTTTCTGTTGCCCTTTTCTTTTGTCTCTTCTTCTGGGACCCCTATGATTTGAAGGCTGGGGACTTAATATTGCCCCAGAGGCCTCTGAGGTTGCCCTCATTGCTTTTTATTCTTTTTCTGTATTGGGGTATCTATGGGTTTGGTATTGCTTTGGCCAGCCTGTATGCTAATGTGCAAGGCTGTGCTCCAATTTTGCTGAGGGATTGGTGTGGGGTGTCTGGCACTGAAGCTAACTGGCTTTTAGGTGGGGCTTGGTCTTAGTGTTGAGATGGAGACTTTTGGGAGGGCTCTCTCATACTAATGTTCTGTGGGGTTGGGAGTTCTCTGGTGGTACAAAGCCCTGGAGTTGTGTCTCCTGCATCTGGGGTTCAGGCCTGACCTCTTACAGTAGCATCAAGACTTTAGAGACCACACAGCACAGAAAACAAAACCCCTAGACTAATGGTGAAACAGCTGTCAACAGCCAAGATCACCCAGAGAGATTCACACTTATAGAGGGAAAAGAAGGAAGAAGGAGAAAACAGAATAAAAAAGCACAAGAAGAGGGGTCAAAAGAGAAGAAAGCAATCAAGCCAATAATCAAACCCCTAAGTGAAAACCAATACTAAAAATTAGACTCTCAAAAATACAAAATTAAAAACAAAGGATCAAAAAACAAAATTGAAAACATGGGGGGAAATTAGACCCTCAAAAATATAAAATCAAAAGCAAAAATAAAAAACATGGAGTTCATTTAAAATAGGATTTTTTTAGAAAAGGAGAAAGTAGGTTATAAAAAATAAAAAATTAAAGGAATAATAAATAACCATGTTATACAATATGAGGGAAAAAAGGGGAAAAAGAGAGAGACTATATATAGAGTGGTAGTGAGAGGCATGTCCATAATTCTTCCATTTTTCCTGCTCCAATTGATTGACAGAAAGTCCTCCAGTATATCTAGAAAGGTCTCTGGATCTGTTGTGGCAGTGTGGGGTCTGCTCAGACTCAGATCTTCCCTTGCTGCAGACTGTACTTGTTCTTAAAGTCTGTAATTACCCCTAAAGTTCATAGTCTCAGGCTAATTGTGGGAGTGTAAGCCGTTGCACCTGCCACTTCTGGGGCAGTTTCCCCTTCTTTCCTCAGTGTACACAGCCCCTGGCATTCTGCTTTGGTTTGGGGCCTGCCTCTGCTTTTGTCTCTCTCCAGGGTCTGTTCTCTACCCAGACACGAGGGGGTGAAAATAGCCACTTATTAGGGCTCACTTCGGAGAAGGCAATGGCAACCCACTCCAGTACTCTTGCTGGGAAACCCCATGGATGGAGGAGCCTGGTGGGCTGCGGTCCATGGGGTTGCTAAGAGTCGGACACGACTGAGCGACTTCACTTTCATGCATTGGAGGAGGAAATGGCAACCCACTCCAGTGTTCTTGCCTGGAGAATCCCAGGGACGGGGGAGCCTGGTGGGCTGCCGTCTATGGGGTCGCACAGAGTCGGACACAACTTAGCAGCAGCAGCAGCAGGGCTCACTTGCTCCGCTGTGCCCGGCAGGGCGAGTGGTATAGCAGGCACTGCTAGGGTGTGTGGGGAGTGCCCACTGTGCCTGGTCCCTGGGGGAGGCTGCTACCGTCTGAGGCAGGCCACACATTTCCCCAGGGAGTTGGTCCTGGGTTGTGGGAGCCTTGGCAGAGCCAAGCCACTCAGGCTGCTGGGAAGACATGGGTAGCAGCCTACGGCGGTTCACAGCTTGATGGTAGCTGCAGTCTCTGGAGTCGGGACCGGAGCAGCCCCCTGCCTTCCGCCTCTGGTACTTGCCCTTGCTTCTCTGTCTCTGGGGCCGTAGACCCCAGTCGGCTGGCCCCGCTTCAGCATTTGCTAGAGCGCGATTCTTTGTTCTGTGAGAGAGTGGGGTTAGAGCACGGTGCTAGAGTCTTCCTTCACGAATGATCTTTTGCTTCTCTGGCAGGCCCAGGGCTTTTCCCAGGCCTGTCTCTGCAGCGTCACATTAACCCCCTCAGAGCATTTGCATGGCCGTCAACCTTGGTCCTTTCCCTGAGGACTGACCCCCAAAGGCATGAGCCTCCATACCCAGCCCCCCTTGCTGTGGACGGACATGAGCATGTGAGCTGCTTCTTGGCTGGGAGATGCCATTCAGTGTGATCTCTGTGGTGAATTTTCAGTTTTGCCTTTGGAGGACCTGTCTCGCTGCACTCCCCTCTGAGATTCCGAAGTTCCCCCTGACCCTGCCTGTGAGGGGGTTTCCTAGTGTGGGAAAACGTCCTGCTTCACCACTCCCTCCCCAGGCACAGGTCCCTATCCCAAACTCCTCTGTCTCCCTTTTTTTTTTTTTAAGTATTTTTATTGAAAAAGCACAAATGCAAAGAAATGAACAGAGGAAAATTTATGCGTCTAACCTGGACTGGTCACTTATGATAATATAGATGCTACAATTCCATTCTCCCCAATCATTCCACCTTCACCCTCTCCCACAGAGTCCCAAAGACTGTTCTAAATGCCTATGTCTCTTTTGCAGTCTCTTATACAGGGTTCAGGTTACCATCTTTCTAAATTCCATATATATGCGTTAATATACAGTACTGATGTTCTTCTTTCTGGCTTACTTCACTCTGTATAATTGGCTCCAATTTCATCCACCTCATTAAAACTGATTCAAATGCATTCTTTTTGATGGCTGAGAAATACTCCATTGTGTATATGTACCAAAGCTTTCTTATCCATTCATCTGCAGATGGACATCTAGGTTGCTTCCATGTCCTGGCTATTATAAACAGTGCTGCAATGAACATTGGAGTACATGTGTCTCTTTCAATTCTGGTTTCCTCGGTGTGTATGCCCAGGAGTGCGATCGCTGGATCATATGGCAGTTCTATTTCCAGTTTTCTGAGGAATCTCCACACTGTTCTCCATAGTGGCTGTACTAGTTTGCATTCCCACCAACAGTGTAAGAGGGTTCCCTTCTCTCCACACCCTCTCCAGCATTTATTGCATGTAGACTTTTGGATAGCAGCCTTTCTGACTGGTGTGAAATGGTATCTCATTGTGGTTTTGATTTGCATTTCTCTGATGATGAGGGATGTTGAGCATTTTTTCATGTGTTTGTTAGCCATCTTTATGTCTTCTTTGGAGAAATGTCTGTTTAGTTCTTTGGCCCATTTTTTGATTGGGTCACTTAGTTTTCTGGAATTAAGCTGCAGGAGCTGCTTGTATATTTTGGAGATTAATCCTTTATCAGTTGCTTCATTTGCTATTATTTTCTCCCATTCTGAAGGCTGTCTTTTCACCTTGCTTAGAGTTTCCTTTGCTGTGCAGAAGCTTTTGATTTTAATTAGGTCCCATTTGTTTATTTTTGCTTTTATTTCCAATATTCTGGGAGGTGGGTCTTGGAGGATCCTGCTGTGATTTATGTCGGAGAGTGTTTTGCCTACGTTCTCCTCTAGGAGTTTTATAGTTTCTGGTCTTACATTTAGATCTTTAATCCATTTTGAGTTTATTTTGGTGTATGGTGTTAGGAAGTGTTCTAGTTTCATTCTTTTACAAGTGGCTGACCAGTTTTCCCAACACTGTCTCCCTTTTTTTGTCTTTATCTTTTGCCCTACCTCATTTGGGGGAGTTTGGTTTGCCTTCCTGGAATTCTGGGATCCTCTGCCAGTATTCAGAAGAGGTTCTGTGTTAATTGTTCCACATGCCATGTGATATTTTGCTACATTTGTGGGGGAGCCGGTGGTCTCCCCATTCTGTTCCTCCACCATCTTGAAGGTTCCCCAGTCCTGATTTTTAGTGTTTTAAGGAATCTCCATACTGTTCTCTACCATGGCTGTATCAGTTTGCATTCCCACCAACAGTGCAGAAGGGCACACCCTCTCCAGAATTCATTGTTTACAGACTTTATGATGATGGCCATTCTAATTGGTGTGAAGTGATACCTCATTGCAGTTTTTTAAAATTTGCATTTCTCTAATAATTAGTGATGCTGAGCATCTTTTCATGTGATTTTTGGCAATCTGTATGTCTTCTTTGGGGAAATGTCTATTTAGATCTTCTGTCCAACTCTGTGTGACCCCATAGACGGAAGCCCACCAGGGGGAGCCTGGTGGGCTTCCGTCTATGGGGTCACACAGAGTTGGACACGACTGAAGTGACTTAGCAGCAGCAGCAGCAGTCCATTTTTGTGGTTGGGTTGTTTTTTTTTTTGTTATTGAGTTGTATTAGCTTTTTGTATACTTTGGAAATTAAGCCCTTGTTGGTTGCATCATCTGCAACTATTTCCTCCCATTCTGTAGGTTGTCTTTTCTTTTTGTTTATGGTTTCCTTTGCTGTGCAAAAGCTTTTAATCTTGATTAGGTCCTAATTGTTTATTTTTGCTTTTATTTTCATTACTCTGGGAGGTGGATCCCCAGGTATATCAACAACCTCAGATATGCAGATGATACCACCCTAATCCTGGATGTTCTTTGGAGGGACTGATGCTAAAGCTGAAACTGCAATACTTTGGCCACCTCATGCGAGGGTTGACTCACTGGAAAAGACTCTGATGCTGGGAAAGGTTGGGGGCGGGAGGAGAAGGGGACGACCGAGAATGAGATGGCTGGATGGCATCACCGACTCTGTGGACATGGGTTTGAGTGTACTCCAGGAGTTGATGATGGACAGGGAGGCCTGGCGTGCTGTGATTCATGGGGTCGCAGAGAGTCGGACACGACTGAGCGACTGAACTGAACTGAACTGAACCACCCTAATGGCAGAAAGCAAAGAAGAACTAAAGAGCCTCTTGATGAAGGTGAAAGAGGAGAGTGAAAAATCTGTCTTGAAACTCAACATTCAAAAGACAAAGATCATGTCATTTGGTCTCATCACCTCATGGCAAATAGAAGGGGAGGAAGTGTTAGTAATGGCAGATTTTTTTCTTGGGCTCCAAAATCACTGTGGATGGTTACTGCAGGCATGAAATTAGAAGATGCTTGCTCTTTGGGATGAAAGCTATGACAAAGTTAAACAGCATATTAGAAAGCAGAGATATCACTTTGCTGACAAAGGTCCATAAGTCATGTACGGATATGACAATTGGACCATAGAGGAGGCTGAGCACTGAAGAATTGATGCTTTTGAACTGTGGTGCTTTTTTCTTGGGGATGGTCTTGATCACTGCCTGCTGTACAATCTATACAGCACCCTTATGGCAGAAAGAGAAGAAGAACTGAAGAGCCTCTTGATGAAAGTGAAAGAGGAAAGTGAAAAAGTTGGCTTAAAGCTCAACATTCAGGAAACTAAGATCATGGCATCTGGTCCCATCACTTCATGGCAAATAGATGGGGAAACAATGAAAACAGTTCAGTTCAGTACAGTTCAGTCGCTCAGTCGTGTCTGACTCTTTGTGACCCCATGAACCGCAACATGCCAGGCCTCCCTGTCCATCACCAACTCCCGGAGTCCACCCAAACCCATGTCCATTGAGTTGATGATGCCATCCAGCCATCTCATCCTCTGTTGTCCCCTTCTCCTCCTGCCCTCAATCTTTCCCAGTATCAGGTTCTTTTTCAATGAGTCAGCAGTTTGCATCAGGTGGCAAAAGTATTGGAGTTTCAGTCTCAACATCAGTCCTTCCAATGAACACCCAGGGCTGATCTCCTTTAGGATGGACTGGTTGGATCTCCTTGCAGTCCAAGGGACTCTCAAGAGTCTTCTCCAACACCACAGTTCAAAAGCATCAATTCTTCAGCGCTCAGCTTTCTTTATAGTCCAACTCTCACATCCATACATGACCACTGGAAACATAGCCTTGACTAGACAGATCTTTGTTGGCAAAGTAATGTCTCTGTTTTTTAATATGCTATCTAGGTTGGTCATAACTTTCCTTCCAAGGAGTAAGCGTCTTTTAATTTCATGGCTGCAATCACCATCTGCAGTGATTTTGGAGCCCAGAAAAACGAAAACAGTGACAGACCCTAATTTTGGGGGCTCTAAAATCAATGCAGATGGTGACTGCTGCCATGAAATTAAAAGACCCTTGCTCCTTGGAAGAAAAGTTATGACCAACTGAGACAGCATATTGAAAAGCAGAGACATTACTTTGCCAACAAAGGTCCATCTAGTCAAAGCTATGGTTTTTCCAATAGTCATGTATGGATGTGAGAGTTGGACTATAAAGAAAGCTGAGCGCAGAAGGATTGATGCTTTTGAACTGTGGTGCTGGAGAAGACTCTTGAGAGTCCCTTGGACTGCAAGGAGATCCAACCAGTCCATCTTAAAGGAGATCAGTCCTGGGTGTTCATTGGAAGGACTGATGTTAAGGTTGAAACTCCAATACTTTGGCCACCTGATGCAAAGAGCTGACTCATTGTAAAAGACACTGATGCTGGGAAATATAAGGCAAAAACAGAAGGAGGTGGCAGAGGATGAGATGGTTAGATAGCATCACTGACTCAGTGGACATGATTTTGAGCAAACTTTGGGAGACAGTGGAAGACAGAGGAGCCAGGGATGCTGCAGTCCACAGGGTCACAAAGAATCAGACACAACTCAGTGACTGAACAGCGGCAATGATATGCGTGTATCATGTGAATGGATATGTTGTATACATATGCACGTGTAGTGTGTTTCTGTGTGTGTTGTATGTGTATATATTTTAATATTCTGTGATTTAGGTTATTGTCTAAATAAATGGGTGACAGAGGTAATGTTAGTTTGGATGTAATTAGTTAGAGAAGCTCTTCAGGGAAACTGTGTGCCGTGTTCTGGGGTTCCTCAAACTGCATCTGGAATGGAATAGTAAAAACCAGGAGGTGAGAACCTGGTGGTGGAGGTAAGGGGTGGGGTTTTTGGTTCCCTATATGACATTTCTTTTAACCAGTGTTGCCCTGACTTGCCTGAGGCTCAGGAAGGAGTGAGCTGAGTAGAGGATTTTGGATTTAATTCAAAATTAAATGGGAATTATTGGTAGTTTGAGCAGGAGAGTAAAGGGTACTTGGTAAAAAATGCACCCTCCCAGGCCCAAGTCCAACCTCTGAGAATCAGAATCCGGGTGGGGAGGTGTCTAGGAATGATAAGCACCACCCCCAACCCCCCGCAGTGATTCTTATTGTCATGCACGTTTTGGGAGACCGAGCCTCACAGTGGAGGGTCTTACCCTTGAAGCTGCTTCAGAATCTGCCAGAGGGCTTACTGAACCGCCACCGTGTGCTGGTCCCACCCCCAGAGTTTCTGACTCGTAGGTTGGGGAAGGACAGACCGAGAATTTGCATTTTTAATGAGTTCCTAGTGATGCTGATGCTGTGGGTCTCTGGACCACGTTGAAAAGCACTGGCTCATAACCTGGGGTTCTCAACCCTGGCTGCACATTGCAGTTAACTGGGAGCTTGAAAAATAATCCTAATGTTCTGGCCACACGAAGGCCCCAAGAAATCAGAATCTCTGGGGGTAGGATCTAGCATTATAAAAAAAGGAAAAACAAAACAAAACCCCTAACCTTTTCCAGATGATTCCAGTGTGTAGCCAGGACTGAAAATCGTGTTTTTGAAAGTCTTAAACCCTGAACTGGTTATCAAAAATGCAGCATCTTCAGTCTCCCTGTTGAACACAAAACGCCGGGGCTCGGTTCTTGCATTAACAAATGTCCAGGTGCACTGAAGTTTTTTTTGCATTAGTCTTTTTTTACTTTATTTTATATTGGAGTATAACTGATGAAAAATTTTGTGATAGTTTCAGGTGGACAGCAAAGGGACTCAGTCATCCATGTATATGTATCCAATCTCCCACAATGAACTGAAATTTTAAGACATTTCTCAGGTCTCATGGTCACCACTATGGAAATACTATGGAAATGACCCAACTCATCTAAGACAGTTAACAATAACAGCTGCCATGTGCTGAGCCCCAGTGCAAACCAGAACATTCAAATTCAGCACCTCCTAGTTCCCAGGATAACTGTGAAAGAGGTGGAAGTTATTAGCTCCACTTGACAAGTGGGTAAACTGTGGCTCAGAGAAATGAAGTGTCCCCTTGAGGCCACTTGTCATAAGTGGCAGAGCCAGGATATGACCTCCGATTTCTCCAGCTTCAGTGTCGTGTCTGTATCCTTTGTGCTAAGCCTTCTCGTCTTCTCCTTGGAGTCTTCTTTGCGCAGGAGTGGGATGGAAATGGGGGAGACTTGCAGGAGAACAGATGATTTTTGTATCAACGAAGTAAAAATGCATGAGTGGCAGCCATCTTGCCTCTTCTGGAACTGGCTCGGTGGTATTAAAGGGTGAGTGGGCCTCACTCAGGCAGTTGTGATTAACTCGCTGACTGCTGAGAATGCCATACAGCATTGTTTAATGCGGCGTGTCTGTTGTGCTGCTCTGACTCTCAGGCTTGGGAAGAGCCAGCCCCAGGCTTGGGTGGTCAGCAGAAATGAAGGCCTGTTGGCATGTGCAAACAGTCGGCTGTTAATGTTTCCTTGCCCGGCCTGGCATCAGCTCCAGAAGCTTGATTAATGGAGACTGAGGGAAGCAAGGCATTTGGGACGTGAAGTGGAGTTTGGGTTTGTAACCACATGAGCTGCTTTGAATGTGGTAATTAAGACTTTGGATCAGAGAGCCTGAGGTTAAATCCCTGCTCTGCCTCTCTCTTAAAAAATTGAGATATAATTCACTTAGCATACAATCACCATATTGAAGTACACAGTTCAGTGGATTTTAGTACATTCACAGAATCCTACAACCTTGATCAGTATCTATGCTGTGCTGCTTGCCGTGTCTGACTCTTTGTGAGCATTTGGACTGCAGGCGGCCAGGCTGCCAGGCTCGTCTATCCATGGGATTTTTCAGGCAAGTATACTGGAGTGGGTTGCCATTTCCTCCTCCACTATCTATTCCAGAACATTTTTATCACCCCTCGAGGAACCCCATCTCCCCATGCAGCCCCTCCCCATTTCCTTCCAGCCCTTGGCAACCGCCGACTGCTTTCTGTCCCGATGGGTTTCCCTGTTCTACATTTCATATCAATGGACTCATACAATGTATGGCCTTTTTTCACTGAGTATCAAGTTTGCAAGGTTCACCCATGTTGCAACCTGCATCAGTATCTCATTCATTTTTATGGCTGAATGATATCCCATTGGATATATAACATTTTGTTTACCCATTTGTCTGGTGATGGATATTTGGACTTTTCCTACTTTTTGACTATTGTGACTGGTGCTTCCGTGAACATTCATGGGCACATTTTTGTGTAGCTGTATGTCTTCATTTCTTTTGTGTAGATACCTAGGACTGAAATTGCTGGGTCATACGGCAACTACATGTTTCACATATTTTTGGAACTACCAGAGTGTTTCCATAGCATCTGCTCTGCTCATCATCTCTTTGCATGTTGGGCTCCTCTTCTGTCAAATGGAGATCATTAGAGTGCCAGCCTTATTGGGTTCTCATGATGGAATGAAATATTGTAGGCTGAGTCCTCCAGCATCATCCCTGGCCCTACACCAGTCACTTAATGAATGTTAACTCTTAGTATTTACCAACATATTTACTTATTTATGAAAGGAACACAGTCCCCAAATATATACAGCCCTCACCGGGAAGAGGAATAATAAAAATAGGCTTAGAAAATCGATGGGGATATAAATGGCGATGGTTCCTGGAGTCTAAACAAAGGTTTTATTAAAGTTCAGTGCAGTAAGCATTTATGCAGCAGGGCTGAGCCAATTCACTCTCAAAGCTTGAGCAGAAGGGAGAGATTGGGCCCTACCCAGGCACCTGAGGGTCTATTAGCTCCCTGGGGTGGCAACTTTCAACCCTGGCACCCTCACTTCTGATTTGCTAGGTGGGTAACCTGAAGATTGGATTGATTTGTGATTGGCTGGCATAGGGGGAAGCAGTCAAGAAAGAGGCTGGAAGGAATTCTGATGAGCTGTCTACTGTCCTTGGCAATAGTCACAATAGGAACAGCTATCATTTTCTGAGCAGTAACTGTGCCAGGTGATTGGTTGAAGTCTGGAGATAGAAACTTGACTGTTGACTGTCACAGTTACACAAGTCTTTTTGGTCAAGGATGTAATTAACAAATAATAATGTGTGCTAAATATGTGTTAGGGACTGTGCTAGCTTCCTTATATGCGTTTTCTCATTTAAGTCACATAATAAATCTGTAGTTTGTTTCTGTGCAAGTCGTGTTTTTCAGATAAGGAAACAGAGGCTCAGACAAGATAAATGACTTACTCGAGGGTTCTCAGTGAGTAATAAGTGAAGTTAGAATAGGAGCATGGGTCTGTCTGACTCCAAGGCTTTGCCCAAAGACGGAGGCGGGCACCTGGGTTTGTGGATGTGTGTCAGCGGGCTGGGGCCTTCTCCTTCTCCTGGTTCCTCATCTCCTTGCATTCACTGTGCCCCACCCTGGCCTCCTTTCAGTTTGAGAACACACCAACATCCTTCTCTTCTTAGGGTCTTTGCACTTACTATTCTTTCTACCTGGAACCTGCTCCCCACAAACTCCACTTAATTAACTCCTGCTATTCCTGAGTCTATAGCAGGGGGTGCTCATTGCCTCTCAATAACAATTCCCCCTTTTTAGTAACAACTCTGGGAAACACCTTAAAGACTGCATTTCCCAGCCTCTCTTGCAGTATGATATGTTCATATGACCAACTTTTGGCCAATGAGATAGAAATGGAATGTTCTGTAAGACACAGCTTCTTAAGTAGGTGGAGGTGTAGTCCCTTAAGTTTTTAATGTCCTTGCCCTGTCCTGTTGTCTATGATGTAGATTTGGTGGCTGGAGCTCTAGCAGTCATTTTGGACTATGAGGCAACCTTGAGAATGAAAGCCACATGTTAAGGAATGTGAAACAGACAGAAGGAAGCTGGGCTCCTGATAACTGGTGGAGATATCAAATCAGTCCTGTATTTATTCTGGCTTCTCATGGAAGGAGAGAAAAAGGAAACTGTTTTGTTAAAGATACTAAGTTGTTCCTAGCAACTAAATAAAATTCCTAACTAATATAATTTCTAGTTTAAAAATGACTTTCTCAGAATGACTTAGGCTCCAAAATCACTGTGGATACTGATTGCAGCCATGAAATTAAAAGACGCTTACTCCTTGGAAGGAAAGTTATGACCAACTTAGATAGCACATTAAAAAGCAGAGACATTACTTTGCCAACCAAGGTCCGTCTAGTCAAGGCTACGGTTTTTCCATATGTATGGATGTGAGAGTTGGACTGTGAAGAAAGCTGATTGCCGAAGAATTGATACTTTTGAACTGTGGTGTTGGAGAAGACTCTTGAGAGTCCCTTGGACTGCAAGGAGATCCAACCAGTCCATTCTAAAGGAGATCAGTCCTGGGTGTTCGTTCATTGGAAGGACTGATGTTGAAGCTGAAACTCCAATACATTGGCCACCTCATGCGAAGAGTTGACTCACTGGAAAAGACTCTGATGCTTGGAGGGATTGGGGGCAGGAGGAGAAGGGGACGACAGAGGATGAGATGGCTGGATGGCATCACCGACTCGATGGACATGAGTTTGAGTGAACTCTGGGAGTTGGTGATGGACAGGGAGGCCTGGCGTGCTGTGATTCATGGGGTCGCAGAGAGTCGGACACGACTGAGCGACCGAACTGAACTGAAAATAGCTCCCGCTTTTTGTTTTCTCCCATACACCTAGTTTTTTTCCTTCATTGCCCTGATTCCAGTAAAAAGAAATATATGCTGCTTTATTTAACTTATCTTCTCCCCTGGACTATTGGACACATGGACAGTGCCACTAGGTATAGACAGGTTGTGTACTGCACAAATCCAGGGGGTACCAGTTAAGTAATAGTCTATGTGAATGGCACTTCCTGAAATTCTATAATGCACAGCCTCTGTGGCTATATATGGCAGCTCTGTCTACAAGGCCAGGAGGGACTTTGACCATGAGTTTATTCAGTGAACTCTTGGCCCTTCACCAGAATGGCTCAACAAATATTGGTTGCAAGATGAATAAAACGATGGATGCCTTGATCTGGGTACCGAGGGTGCAGAGATGGGCAAAGCATGGAAATGATGGCAACAAGGTGTGGTCAGTGCTTTAACCCAGGGAAGAGCAAAGGATTCTGGGCTCAGAGGGAACTTAGCGGGGACAGAGTGGGCCAGGAGAGGGGCTGGAAGCTTTGTGGGCAGAAGAGGCCCTTCCCTTTTGGCCTCAGATTTCCATCTGTAAAATGTAGGCCTTGCTGCAGAAAAGTGGTTTTGTTTAACATTTAATTTTCTCTTTTATTTTATTTTACTTCTTTATTTAAGTAGGCCATGCTTGCATGATAAAAGATGCAAATAGTACAAAAGGCATAGGAAGAGAAGTAAATTTCTTTTCACTCCAAATTCCCAAAATCTGCCCCCTACATACCCTCTGTGCCTGCCTTTTCTTAAAAAAACAACTGGTCACCACTGTAATCAGTTTTTTAAAAGGGAATGCATTCATTTTATTTCATGAAGCTATTTTTATTTTTTTGGTGTGTGCTTAGTCTTCTTTTTCTTTAATAGTTTTAATTGGAGGCTAATTACTTTACAATATTGTATTGGTTTTGCCATACATTGACATGAATCCACCCCGGGTGAACATGTGTTCCCCATCCTGAACCCCCCTCCCACCTCCCTCCCCATGCCATCCCTCAGGGTCATCCCAGTGCCCCAGCCCCGAGCACCCTGTCTCATGCATCGAACATGGACTGGTGATTTGTTTCACATATGATAACATACATGCTTCAATACTATTCTCTCAAATCATCCCACCCTCCCCTTCTCCCACAGAGTCCCACAAGTCTGTTCTGTACATCTGTGTCTCTTTTGCTGTCACGCATACAGGTTCATCGTTACCATGTTTCTAAATTCCATATATATGCGTTAATATACTGTATTGGTGTTTTTCTTTCTGACTTACTTTGCTCTGTATAATAGGATCCAGTTTCATCCACCTCATTAGAACTGATTCAAATGCATTCTTTTTAATTGCTGAGTAATACTCCATTGTGTATATGTACCACCGCTTTCTTATCCATTCGTCTGTCGCTGGACATCTAGGTTGTCATGAAGCTATTTTTAAAGAGGAGCAGTGTATGCAGTGAGGATGTAGCTCAGTGGTAAAGCACATGCTCAGCGTGCATGAGGTTATGGTTCAGTCCCCAGCATTTCCATTCTGTCATGTCCTTCTTTGAGACACATTTTTCTTCTCCATTGCCATTATTTTATAGCCCATTCCTGTAGAATCTGGAAAATCAATCACCTTGCTTCCAAGTACTTATATGTTCCTCTGGTTATGCTTGTTAACTTTCTGTTTTATTTTCAAATTTTAAATTGACTTAAAATTGTATGTCTTCTTTGTAAAAGTGTCTATTCAGATCCTCTGCCCCATAACCAATTATCTTTGTGTTTGTATTTTTCCAGAATTATGTGTATAATGCAAGTATACATATGCTATACATGTATATATTGAATTAGAGTATCACCTTCATGGATCACAATCTTGTCATGGCAAAAGGGCTTGCATAACTCAATGAAACTATGAGTCATGCCATACAGGGTCACCCAAGACAGACAGGGCATAGCGAAGGGTTCTGACAAAATGTGGTCCACTGCCGGGAGCCAGCGAGGGAAATCCTACCCATGGCAAAGGTCAATTGGGGAAGAGGCCTGACGGGCAAAGGCTAATCAGGGCTCGAGGAACCCCCTGGACTTACCTGAGCATCTACCCCAAAGAAAACTGGAGTCTAACTGCTTTACTATCTTACGCCTCTTACCAAGTCCTCTAATACTTACAAGGGCGTCCCCCCAACCACCTTTCTCTGAAAACATTAATTCAGAGCTGTAGTTTAAAAGTTCTCCTCAGCTTAATAGGAGTGTTCCAATCCAAGCCCCTCTGATAGCTTTCTAACTTGCATGACAAGTTTGTCCGGGCTCTTACAACTATGAGTGTGACTGTTTATAGCCTCCCAGCCATGCAAGGACAGAAAGCCTAATATTCTAAAATACAGGAATCTGTTGAAGAAGTTAAAATCATTAGAATAGTACTAGAAAAGATTTCATTGTTGAATCAATGCTTGCTGCAGTTTCCTCTATTGTATCCTTGGAAATATATTAATCCTTTGATTTAACCACATCAGATCTTGAGTTAATAAATTCCTTTCTTGCAGCTCACTACACCGGTGCCTTATAGGAATGTAACTTTGTTATGTGTCTAGCACCTAACTTTAGGAAAGTCACCTTAAAAGAAAAGTCTTTTACTTGCTAACTAACCTATTGTCAGGAGAGAGGGCCATAAAACTGTTAGCAGGCCCCCTGGCCAGAAGATGATGTAAACCACCTAAAAACTTTTATCACGAGATACACAAAAATAAGCCCTGATCCTGATAAGGGTCAAGACTGCTGACCCCACGTGATTTTGGTGTGAATCTATACCTCCCTTTCTCTGTTTCTTATGCGCATAACTTAGGGTATAAAAGCAGCACTGGAAAATAAAGTTTTGGGCCTTGCTCACTGAAGCTTGGTCTCCCCGTGTCGTTCTTTCTCTTTTTCCATCCTTTTCTCTATTCTCCTTTTTCTGGTTGAGATCCTTGGAGCACTGGGCCCTCTGAGTTTACTTATCTGCCTGGGCTTCTAAGACCCACTCGAGGGGGTGCCCTGGTGGGGTGCCTCCAGTGATTCGAGAGGGCGCCTGCGGCCTACGTAAACAGAGCAAGCCCCGTGCTGGGGTTTTATTGGTTTCCAGCGTAAACCAAGGAATCATCAGCCCCTGTCTCTCTCTCTCTCTGACACCGACGCCGTTCATCCCGAGGATACCCTGGGTCATATCGAGGCTGGTCCCCGATAGTCCACAGAGTAAAATGGCAGCCCGTTCCAGTATTCTTGCCTGGAGAGCCCCATGAACAGTATGAAAAGGCAAAAAGATATGACACTAGAAGATGAGTCACCCTTCCCGCTCCCAGGTCAGAAGGTGTCCAATATGCTACTAGGGAAGAACAGAGGGTAATGACTAATAGATCCAGGAAGAAAGAAGTGGCTGGGCCAAAGCAGAAACAATGCACAGCTGTGGATGTGTCTCGTGGTGAAAATAAAGTCCGATGCTGTAAAGAATAATATTGCATAGAAACTTGAAATGTTAGGTCCGTGAATCATGGTAAATTGGACGTGGTCAAGCAGAAGGAGGCAAGAGTGAATACTGACGTCTTAGAAATCAGTGAACTGAAATGGACTGGAATGGGTGAATTTAATTCAGATGGCCGTTATATCTGCTACTGTGGGCAAGAATCCCTTAGAAGAAATGGAGTAGCCCTCATAGTCAGCAGAAGAGTCTGAAATGCAGTACTTGGGTGCACTCTCAAAAATGACAGAATGATCTCATTTCATTTCCAAGGCAAACCATTCAGAATCACCATAATCCAAGTTTATGCCCCAACTACTGATGCTGAAGAAGCTGAAGTTGACCAGTTCTATGAAGACCTAAAACACCTTCTATGTTTTTGTTGTTTAGTCACTAAGTTGTGTCCCAACTCTTTTGCAACCCCGTGGACTGTAGCCTGCCAGTTCTTCTATCCATGGGATTTCCCAGGCAAGAATATTGGAGTAGGTTGCAATTATCTTCTGCAGGAAATCTTCACTAATATATATACATAAAAAAAGATTTCATTTTCATCATAGGGTATTAGAATGCAAAAGTAAAAAGTCAAGAGATAACTGGAATAACAAGCAAGTTTGGCCTTGGAGTACAAAATGAAGCAGGGCAAAGGCTAACAGAATTTTGTCAAGGGAATACACTGGTCATAGCAAACATTCTTTTCCAACAACCCAAGAGATGATTCTACACATGGCCATCACCAGGTGGTCAATACCAAAATCAGATTGATTATGTTCTTTGCAGCCAAAGATGGAGAAGCTGTATATAGTCAGCAGAAGCAAGACTGAGAGCTGACTGTGGTTTGGATCATGAACTCCTTACTACAAAATTCATGCTTAAATTGAACAAAGTAGGGAAAACCACTAGGCCATTCAGGTATGACCTAAATGAAATCCCTTATGATTATACAGTGAAGGTAATGAATAGTTTAAAAGGAGTAGATCTAGTAGACAGAATCCCTGAAGAACTATGGACAGAGATTCATAATATTGTACAGGAGTCTGTCTAAAACCATCCCAAAGAAAAAGAAATGCAAGATGGCAAAGTGGTTGTCTGAGAAGGCTTTACAAATAGCTGAGGGAGTGAAAGGCAAGGGAGAAATGGAAAGATATAACCAACTGAATGCTGAATTCCAGAGAACAGCAAGGAGAGATAAGAAGGCCTTCTTCAATGAACAATGCAAAGAAATAAAGGAAATAATAGAATGGGAAAGACTTAAAGATCTCTTTAAGAAAACTGAAGATTTCAAGGGAACATTTCATGCAAGGATGCACATGATAAAAGACATATGATAAGAACCAACAGAAGCAGAAGAGATTAAAAAGAGGTGGCAAGAACACACAGAACTTCTTAATATAAGAAAGGTCTTAGTAAACAGGAAAACCACAATGGTGTGGTCATTCATCTAGAGCTGGACATCCTGGAGTATGAGGTCAAGTGTGTCTTAGGAAGCATTACTATGAACAAAGCTAGTGAAGGTGATGGAATTCCAGCTGAGCTATTTAAAATCCCCAAAGATGATCCTCTTAAGGTGCCGCACTCAATATGTCAGCAAATTGGAAAACTCAACAGTGGCCACAGGACTGGAAAAGGTCAGTTTTCATTCCAATTCCAAATAAGGTAAATGCTAAAGAATGTTTAGACTACCATACAATTGTGCTCATTTCACATACTAGTAAGATAACGCTCAAAATCCTTCAAGATAGGTTTCAGCAGTACGTGAACCAAGAACTTCCTGATGCACAAGTTGGGTTTTGAAAAGGCAGATGTACCAGAGATCAAATTGCCAACATTTATTGGATCAGGGAGAAAGCAAAGGAGTTCCAGAAAAAGATCAACTTCTTCTTCATTGACTGTATTAAAACCTTTGACTGTGTGGATTACAACTTGCTGTGGAAAATTCTTAAAGAGATGAGAGTACCAGACCACCTTTCCTGTCTCCTGAGTAACCTGTATGTGGGTCAAGAAACAACAGTTAGAACTGGACATGGAACAATGGACTGGTTCAAAATTGGGAAAGTGGGGTGACAAAGCTGTATGTTGTCACTTTGCTTACTTATATACAGAGTACATCATGCAAAATGCTGGGCTGGATGAAGCACAAGCTGGAATCAAGATTGCTGGGAGAAAAAGCAACAACCTCAGATATGCAGATGATCCCACTCTAATGACAGTGAAGAGGAACTAAACAGCCTCTTGATGAAGGTGAAACAGAATGAAAAACTTGAAATTCAACATTAAAAATACTATTACTTCATGGCAAATAGAAGGAGAAAATTTAGAAGCAGTGACAGATTTTCTTTCCTTGGGCTCCAAAATCACTGTGGATTGTGACTGTAGCCATGAAATTAGAAGATGCTTACTCCTAGGAAGGAAAGCTATAATAAACCTAGACTGCGTATGGAAAAGTAGAGATATCACTTTGCCACAAAGGTCAGTATAGTCAAAGCTATGGTTTACCCAGTAGTCATGTGTATACATGAGATTGGACCAGAAAGAAGGCTGAGAGCCAAAGAATTGATGCTTTTGAATTATGGTGATTGGAGGACTTTTGAAAGACTCTCAGACAGCAAGAAGATCAAATGAATCAATTCTAAAGGAAGTCAACCCTGAATATTCATTGGAAGTATTGATTCTGAAGCTGAAGCTTTAATACTTTGGCCACCTGATACAAAGAGACGACTCATTGGAAAAGACCCCTATGCTGGGAAAGATTGAGGGCAAAAGGAGAAGGGGGCAACAGAGAATGAGATGGTTAGATAGCATCGTTGACTCAATGGTTATGAATGTGAACAAACTCTGGGAGATGGTGGAACAGAGAAGCCTGGTGTGCAGCAGTCCATGGGGGTCTCAAAGAATTGGACTCTACTTAGTGACTGAGCAATAACAAAATCAACAATCTTTAAAATAGAAGCTTATTATTTTATATTAGTTAAATATATTTTTAAAAATCTAAAGTATAAATTGAGAAAAGTGATTAGTAGTGACAATAATTTTGTCATTAATCACACACTATTTTTCACCTTGTAATTTTTTTCATTTAATAAAATGTCTTGGGATTGTTTTATGGATTAGAACTTTCTTTTATTTAAATGGTTGTCTAGTAGAGTATTCTACTAAATGGCTCTATTCTGATTTAACTGGTCTTCTGTTGGGAAATGGGCTTCCCTCTTGGCTCAGGTGGTAAAGAATCCGCTTGCAATGCAGGAGACCTGGGTTCGATCCCTGGATTGGGAAGATTCCCTGGAGGAGGGCATGGCAAACCTCTCCAACATTCTTTCCTGGAGAATTCCCGTGGACAGAGAAGCCTGGTGGGCTATACAGTGCATGGGATCGCAGAATCGGATACGACTGAGTGACTTTCACTTCACTTCACTTCTATTGGGAAATGGGTTATTTCTGATCTTGTGCTGCTACAGACAGCACTGAAAAAATGAATATTCTTGTACTGAAATCTTTTCACACATGTGCAGTTGCATCAGATGGTTAGATTCCTAGGAGAGGCATTGATGGCTCAAAGAGTAATTGCACTTGTCATGTTATAGATATTGTCTGCATAGGGCCCTATCTGTCTGTCTTCTCACCAGCCTGCTCCTGGATGACCTTATCAGTCTACTACCAAACTATTTGATGAGATTTTTTTTGTTACATATGAAAAGATCATCTTTTCATATGCTTAAGAGTCGTTCGTATTTCCCTTTGTGTCAGCTGTTTCCTCTGCCCTTTTTCTATTGAATTGGATTATTGGTCTTTTCATTATCTATCTGTAGAAGTACTTTACAATCCAGAGGGATTAGCCCTTTGTCTACAAGTATCAAACTTTTGATCTTTGCCAATCTGATAGGTGAAAAATATGATTGCATTGTGAGGTTCCTGTCTCCAGGTGAGATTAGCATCTTGTGTCTGAAATCCTTTGGTCGTCCTCCTGTAAACTCTGCTCATGCTGTATACAGCGGTGGATCTTAACTGTTTCTTAACTTTATCACTTAAGCAGCTCTTAACTGCATGAAATTCAGCTGATGGGACATCTTTTAAATACCTGAGTGCAGTCCTAGCCTTGGGTGTTTTCACGCACATGCGTGTGTGTGCTCTGTTGCTTCAGTTGTCCTACTCTGAGATCCTATGGGCTGTAGCCTACCGAGCTCCTCTGTCCATGGGGAATCCCTAGGCAAGGACACTGGAGTCGGTTGCCATGCCTTCCTCCAGGAATCTTCCCGACCCAGGGATCGAACCTGCGTCTCTTATGTCTCCTGCATTGGCAGTCGAGTTCTTTACCACAAGTGCCACCTGGGAAGCCCTTTCATGCTATAGGTCAGGGCAATTCTAAAGAGCACCTGAATTGACACCGAGGTGCTCCCTTAGTTATGAATCCAGGCATCAATGATTTAGGGGCCATTTTCTGCTCGGAATGGCTATGGAGTAAGTATGCAGCAGAGGCAGGAAGGCGAGAGATGCGGGGAGAGAGTCGATAACCCTCCTCCCTGTGGAGTCCAGTAGGCGTGGCTCAGCTCTCGTTGCCATGGTAGCTGGTCAATATGTGGCACTTTGTTTGGGAATCAGTGCCCCTGTGTGCCCGCCCTGGGGTTCATGGCCTGATAGACATGTGGTTGACAGACAGTGGGTCTTCAGAAAGATCTTGGAAGACAGACACAGGAGGGGCAAGCCCCAGTCACAGGGCCCATGGCTGGAAGCTCTGTGAAGGAAAAGGTCCCCCTACACTCCTCATCTCTTTCTCTTTGGGGGAATTTAGTGCTTTCATCATTTTATTTTAGAAGAAGCAGCCAAAAAGAGAAGGTTTAAGGAACTTAAATTCCCAGCATTGCTGTTTTGTCTTAAGAGGAAAGCTCGGAATAAAGTCTGCACAGAAAGGTTGAAGGAAATTAAGTTAGAGGGGACACGATTAGAGAAGAGAATTTTGCAACTAAAATTAGACCTATTCTGTATTTCTTTGTGCTGTTTGACTTAAAATTGCTTTAATATATTGAATAAACAATAGAATGAGGACAAATCTAACGTTACCACTGCTGAGTGTACTCCCCAGTGGCACACCTAATATTTTACACTCAGGGTATATTATTTTATACTACTTCCCTCTTGTATTCAACAAAACTACTTTGAGTAAGGATAATTTACTATTCAGTAAAAATTTTCCTGACTCATATTTAGATTTAGAATAAATAATTTAAAAAGAAATACATTTCTATTTTAAATGTATTATTCAAATTAAAAATATTTAATATATTTATCAGGAATTGGAAATAACTAAAACATTTACACTTTGTAAATTTTTTTTTTCAAAAATTTTTTTTCACTGTTTACATTTTAAACACAAATAAAAACTCCAAGTTGTCAGATAGAAGGACAGAAGTGACAAAACTCAGGGAGATTAGAGATTTGAAATGTACCAGAAACAAACCCAAACTAATTTAAACTGTTACTAATTTACAACTGAAAATAAGAAGATGTCACTGAATCTGCTGTGTGTGTTAAAGACTGACTGTAACTAATTCTTCAGATTAACTTCCATGTAAAATATACATGCACCACAGTGGTCACAGCAGCACTATTTACAATATCCAAGACCAGGAAGCAACCTAAGTGTCCATCGATAGGTGAATGGATAAAGAAAATGTGTTTTATGTATATATATGTATATATCGGAGAAGGCAATGGCACCCCACTCCAGTACCTTGCCTGGAAAATCCCATGGATGGGGGAGCCTGGTGGGCTGCAGTCCATGGGGTCGCTAAGAGCGACTTCACTTTCACTTTTCACTTTCATACATTGGAGAAGGAAATGGCAACCCACTCCAGTGTTCTTGCCTGGAGAATCCCAGGGACGGGGGAGCCTGGTGGGCTGCCGTCTATGGGGTCATACAGAGTCAGACACGACTGAAGTGACTTAGCAGCAGAAGCAGCAGCAACAGTTTAAAACAATACCTCTTTAGCTGCCATGGAAAACAGTATGGTGATTCTTCAAAAAACTAGACATAGAATTACCATATGATCCAGCAATTCTCCTTCTGGGTGTGTACCCCAAATAATTGAAAATAGAGACTTAGAGATATTTGTGTACTTATTTTCATAGCGGCATTATTCACAGTAGCCAAAAAGTGAAAGCAACCCCAGTATCCATCAATAGATGAATGGCTAAACAAGATGTGGTATAACGAACTATACTATGGAATATTCTTCAGCCTTCAAAAGGAAGGCTGTTACATTGGACTCATGATGCAGCAACCTTGAAAATATGTTCAGTGAAATAAGTTTAGTTGCAGAAGGATGAATAGTGTATGATCCCACTGATGTGAAGTATCTAATAGCCAGATTCATAGTGACAGAAAGAATATTGGTTGCCAGAGGCTAGAAGGAGAAGGCATGAGGATTTATTATTTAATAGGTTCAGAGTTTCAGTTTGGGATGATGAAAAGTTTTGCAGGTGGTGGGGGAGATGGTTGTACAACAATGTGAATGTATTTAATACCACTGGTCTGTACACTTAAAAATGGTTACAATGGTAAATTTTATGTGTATTTTACCACAATAAAGAATATTTTTTAAAAGACAGCACTTATTTGTTAGCTCACAATTCTGTAGGTTATCAGTTCTTTGCCTAGGATATAGCAAGACTGCATCAAGTTGTCTGCATGACTGAGTTCTCATATGGAGGCTCATTCTGGCTCTTGGCTGAGTTCAGTTCCTCGTAGTTGTTTGTAGGACTGACATCTTTATTTCCTGCTGCCTGTCAGCTGGGGGTCACCCTCAGCTCCTAGCTGCCACTCACATTCCTTGCCAAGTGGCTCCATCTACCCTCAAGCCAGCAATAGCAGGTTAGATCCTCTGTGCTTTGAATTTTTATTTTTCCCTGTCTCTGACCTGTAGACCCAGACTTAAAAGGGCTCATGTGATTAGGTCAGGCAATTATGGTTTATGCCATAAAACATTACCTAACCACAGAATTTATCATAAGGATTATACAGGACAGGGACTCAAGGGGGAATCCTTAGAATTCCACCTACCACACCAGGAAAGGAGCAGATTGGAAGATGCTGCTTTTAGACCCTGGCGGGGAGGAAGGGCTGAGGTTCACGACATTGTTCACTGATGTATATGCATGACAGGGCTGGTGGCAGCAAGTGATCGGTCAGGACCAGCCGAATTCACAGGGAAGCCTCCCGGGGTCTTCCTGAAACCCCTAGGGACGCCTCCTGCTGGAACCAGGGAAAGGAAGCAAGCTCCTTCCTTCTGCAGTGTCCCTCCAGCACCTTCTACCGACAGGTAACATTGTGTCAGCTGAGAAATGTTTCCAGTCCCAGCTCCAAAATCCCAAAGCAGGTGAGAGAAGTATGAATTTGGAGCTGAGAGACCAAAACGAAAAATAATAATAATAATTGATAACTGGCACAAAGTATAAGGGATAAAATGTGAACATTTGAGGTTTACATAAATATGTAGATATATTCATATATACATCTGTATTTGTATCTGTGTATATGTGTCTAGTAATTGCAGCAATTTTTAGGACTTAAACCAACGAAAGCTTTGTTAGGGAAAGTTTATGTTACCACTGCCCTTGTTTACAGTTGCTGGAGCTTGGCGAAAGTGAAAACAGACTGAGTTTTAGCTTGTTTTAATGTGTTAAAGTTCTCCACAGCCACGCACCCCATGCCTGCGCCCAGGGCGGGCTGCACTGTCCTTCCCTTACCTCCTTCTCTTCCCTCAGAAGTCACTATTATTGTGAATTTTGTGTTTATCATTCTGTTGCTTTTTTTTTTTTGGTTTTACCTGATGGACAGGGAGGCCTGGCGTGCTGTGATTCATGGGGTCGCAAAGAGTTGGACACGACTGAGCAACTGAACCGAACTAAACTGAGTATGTTTGTAGCTGTAAACAATATATTGTTTAGTTGTGCTGATTTCATTTTTAAAAATTTGAATTTTGTGTAGTTTTTTTTTACAAAAAAATTATTTGTCTGACTGACTAAGTTATGGCATGCGGGGCCTTCAGTTGTGGCTCATGGGATCTAGTTCCCTGACCAGGGATTGAATCCAGGCCCCCTGCGTTGGGAGCTTGGAGTCCTAGCCACTGGACCACGAGGGGAGTCCCGGTTGTGCTGATTTCTGAGTTTGTATCAATGGACTCAAAGTGTATGCTTTTATTCACAACTTGCTTTTCCATTTTATACCATGGCCCATTCATATCTGTGCACTGCCCTGACCTGAACTCCGCACCTGGGGCTCTCCCCTTACTATTCCCTGTCATTTGCTGTCTGAGTCATCCCTGATTGCCCCCTCAGTTAGGCGACACCTGTGACTCTTACCTTTCCATCCTCCTAGTATGGGCATCAGTTCAGTTCAGTTCAGTTCAATCGCTCAGTCGTGTCTGACTCTTTACTTGCCCCTGATTTCCTCTGGGGAAGCACTTCTCACTAATGTCTAATTCCAAGCAGAGAGAGTTGTTGTTCTAAACCCCTGGGAGGTAGAGAACTTGGCATGCTTGAAATCCAAGTGCTGTGCTAATAGGATAGCTACTAAGCACACATGGCTATTTAAGTTTAAATGAATGAAAATCACATAAAATTAAAAAAAAATTGGCCTCTCACTTGCTCTTGCATTACTCACATTTGAAGTCTTCAGTAACCATGTGTGGCTGAGGGGACCCCTGTTGCTAGTGTTAATATTGAACATTTTCAGCAGCTCAGAATCTTCTGCATGGGGCTGGTCTAGGAGGGCTGGAGATTAGCGACCGAATTCAGGAGAGGAGGTGAAGATGGGAGCGGGACTGAGATCATGTTGACTCTCTCAGTGTCTTGATGATGAGGAGTTTGGATTCCAAGTCCAGTTGGAAGTCATTGATGGTTTTTAATTCAAGGCACGCAGTGTCTGTTTTGTGTATTAAAAGGATCACTGGTTGTTTGACAGAAAACAACAAAATTCTGTAAAGCAATTATCCTTCAATTAAAAAGAAAAAATAGATCACTGGCTGCTGTGTGGAGAAGCATCCAGAGGGGGACAGAAGGAAGTGGGGAGTAGGGCGAAGAGAGAAGGGGAGGTCTAATAAAGTGGCTTCCAGAATGGTCGAGGCACGTGTTGGTGGTGCTCATGCTGAGGGGGAGCAGTGAAGCTGGACTCACATGGACAGGTCGCGGAGATGTTTAGAAGGAGGAATGGCAGAACTTGGTATTGGCGATGGTAGGAAGGCAGCTGTGGTAGTGTGAGAGTGGCCTTGCTGGACTTCAGAGAGTGTAACTGATTCAGGGACTGACCTCACTCCAAACCAGTGGTCACAACCCTGAATGTACCTCTAGAATCTTCTGTAGGAGCTTTAAAAATACAGATCAATCTCTTCTGTATTGTTTGGAAAAGCTGCTCAGGTAATTCTAAAGTGCAATCAAGGCTAAGAACCACCTTTCTAAATCAGGACTCCAAGGAGCATGTGCTGGGTTCCAACACGGTAACTGGAGCAGAAGCTGATTAGTTTCATGGTACTGTTCATGGGACGGTCTGCCATGCATCCCATTTAGAAAAAGTTGATTTCTAAGGCCAGAAATGAAATAAAATGGCCATAAAAAGGTAAAAATGTAGCTCAAGGCATCGATTAAGAGTTTCAGCTTCAGTGGGAGACTGACCTTGGCAATGGCATTCGTACCCACCGTCCTAGCACAGTTGTCCATGGGAACTATCAGGGCAGATATCTTTAATATTAATGGGCTGACTATTTTGACATCAGCAGAAGACATTACTGCAGCTCACAGGAGTGGGAGTTAGATAAGCATTGAGGTCACTGCATTTGACATTGCTTTTGTCTGACAGTGTTATTTTCTTGGGAGGACCTCTCTGTCTCCTTCCTTTGCAAGTGGAGTTGTCATCATGGTTCCCTATTTGGGTTACTGACTGGGCCCATCATGGACTAGCTTTCTCCTGGATTCAGTGATTTGTCCAGAGGCATACTCACCTCGGAGAGTACCAATCCCAGCCCTCCAAAAGATTTTATATCTAGATGCTGCGTGAGATGCCATCATTTAGGTTCTTTCTCTATTAGTTATCAACTGTTGCAAATCATTCCAGAACACAATGCTTAAATAACACTAATTTTTATTATCTCTCAAGTTTCTGTAGGTCGGGAGTTTAGACAGGATATATGAATGGGATGGATTGTCCTTATACTATGATATGTGTGTCTTTGGCTGGAAAACTTGAAGGCTGGAGACCAGAATCATTTGGACTCATCCCTCTATCTGTTTGGTTTTTGATTTGTCAGCTAAGCCTAACCGACCACTATTGTATGCCTCTCGCCTTAGGAGGTGGCTGAGCCACAGATCGAAGTCTAATCACCCTCATGCCACTGGGAAACCAGCCCTCAGGGGGCCAGATTCACCAGACCACTTCTGCAAGGTGACTCTCACAGGGACTCAGAGTTCCTGAACACAAAAAAATAGACTGTGTTTTCTGATCCTGAGAAGGCAGGATGTCATTTAGCCAGCTCAAGAAAAAAAGTTTAGCCCAAAGACAAATGGAAACTAAATTTGTCCACCTTTCATGTAAGTCCCAAGGTTGGGGAAAGATCCGGGGAGGGGAGCTGGTTTAGACATCGAGCAAGTTGTTAATTACCTTGAATGGGTCCCACGTGATGCTTTTAAGCGGCGGGTTTTGCCCAGGGAGGATGGAGTGAGCGGTTTGCTTTGGGCCAGGGGTGGGACGTGAGTGAGGTTTTATAGATCCACATCCCCGGCTGTTCTGAGCTCATCCTTGTGCTGATGAGGCCGGTGTGGTCAATGGGGCAGAGGGTGTGAGCATGGTCGGACCCAAACAGTGAGTGAGATTTCATGTTCCTCCCTCTTTCACCATAACCTAGACACGCTGAGATGGGGGTGTAGCCGGGGCTGCGATTTCTTCCCCTGGGTAGGCTCTCCCCAGATGCCACTTTTTCAACAATTTGCTAAAGCCAGGTGGTTGTATGATTCATCTGCCAAACTGGGACACACCGTTAGTAATTACACTGAGACGACAGGTACAAATTGAAGACTTTTCTGGGCAAACAGAGTTGTATAATCATCCCAGGTAATAGTGGCAACATGCTTGTGAAAAGATGTTAGCAGAAATGAGAGAAAGGTCAGACTGACAGGCATGCAGAGTGAGAGTCAGAGGGTGGAGGCCTCTTAACTGAGCTGGCTCCTGCCAGGTCCCTGTGGCCTCGTGGTGCAATTTGGCCATTTTTCTTCCGTAAGCAGCATCCTGTCCTCTTCTAGGCTGCGGACATGTCTGTGGGGTTTAGGGGGAACTGTTTGGAAAGGTATGGTTAGGACATTCACCGTGACTTTTTGACTTTTTAATTGATGTGTAATACAAATGTAGTGAAGAAAATTTTACACATGTTAACATGTAGCTACACTACTAGCCAGATCAAGATTTACAAGTTTTTTTTCTGTCTGGATCATTTGAAGTTCCTCCATCCTGCCGGGAGCAGGAGTTGTTTGTTTCACTTCAGCCTCCAAATCACGCTACGTTAGTTTCCTGTGGCTGCTGTAACAAGTTACCACAAACTGAATGGTGGAAAACAATGCAGATTTATTAACTTATAGTTATGGAGGTCAGACATCTGAAATGGGTCTCACAGAGCTGAAGCCGAGGTGCTGGCAGGGCTGCATTCCTTCTGGAAGCTCTATGAGAGAAACTGCTTTCCTGCCTTTTCCAGATTGGCTGCACATTCCTTGGCTTGTGTGCCCTTCCCTCTTCAAACCATCAGTGCTCATGTGACTGCTCCTCTCGTAGCATCCTCTGACACTCACTTTCCCTCCTTGCTCTTCCACACTTAAAGACCACTGTGATTTCGGTGGGCGCACCCAGGTAATCCAGATTAATCTCCCATCTCAAAGTCAGCTATTGAGCAAACTTAATTCCATCTGCTCCCCTCATAGCTCAGTTGGTAAAGAATCCATCTGCAATGCAGGAGACCCTGGTTCGATTCCTGGGTCAGGAAGATTCCCCTGGAGAAGGGAAAGGCTACTCACTCCAGTATTCTTGGGCTTCCCTTGTGGCTCAGGCAGTAAAGAATCCGCCTGCAGTGTGGGAGACCTGGGTTCAATCCCTGGGTTGGGAAGATCCCCTGGAGAAGGGAACAGCTATCCACTCCTATATTCTGGCCTGGAGAGTTCCATGGGCTGTATAGTCCATTGGGTCACAAAGAGTCAGACATGACTGAGAAACTTAAAAAGAAATTCCATCTGCAATCTTAATCCTCTCTTGTCATGAGCATATATTTACAAGTTCTAGGGACTCGAGTATGGCCATCTTTGGGAGGGGGAACATTATTCTGGCTGCTATAAATGCCTACATTACCTATTCATTAATTAGAAGGAAAAATCTACTTCAACCCATCATCCTGTTCTCACTGTTAAAGGGTCCAGATTCCTGCAGGGGGGCTTGGGAGGACAGCACTTGCATGCACTGACCACCGCATGTGTGTCTGGCACACAGTTTAGTTTTATGATTTCATGCAGATTATGTCTCACTCCTCCTAGAAGTCTGTGCTGGTGGGTAGATAGGGATGTTTACAGCTATAAGGAACTTAGAGCCTGACTCGCAGAGGCCCAAGCAAACAGGGAGTTATTTCTTTCATAGGAGTCTGGAGGTAGGCAGCTCCTAAATTTGGTTTAGCAAAACCAATGTGTCAGGGACAGTATTTCTGAGTTCCTTCAACTTTTAAAAATTGCTTGTTGCCTCATGGTCAAAAGAGGGCTGCCTCTGCTCCAGGCATCATATCTGTTTTCAATGTAAGAAGGAGGGAGAGAGAAGGATGTAACCAGCTACAACTGTTTCTTTATTTTTAGCTGGAAATGTAAAGTATTTCTGACATCTATCTATATATTCTGGTATCTGATCATATGACCACTCCTAGCTATGAGGGAGGCTGGGAAAGTGAATATTTGGTTTTCATCCCTCTTCAGTCAGAGTCAGCTTGGGAGAAAGAAATTGGGCAGCTCAGCAATTGTGTTCACTATGGTGATATTGTCCCCCATTCCACAGACCTCTTGCCCCCTTGCCTAAGATCTCTAAGGCTGAAAGTAGAGGAGTTAAGGCTCAAATCCCTAAGCTCACACATATTCCACCACCTCACACTGCCTCTTGACAACTTTTTAAGAAAAATTAGTGGTTAAAACTGTTCTTTATTGAAGTAAAATTCCCATAGAGTAAAATGCACATATCTTAACGGTATAGCTTGATGAGTTCTGACAAATGTGTATATCCATGCAACCATAACCAAGTTAAGGCACAGAACATTCACATCACTCCAGAAAGTTCTGTCAGGATCCTTTCCAGTCAACATCCTCCTTCCACCACAGAGACAACCACTATTCTAGCTTATTTCACCATATCTTTGTTTTGCATTTTAGAGAAGTTTCACAGAAACTTCCTCCAGCATGTATGCTTTTGTGTTTGGCTTTTTTTCCTCAGCATAAATAAAATTTTTGAGATTCATCCATGTTTTTCATCGATCAGTAGTTAGTTCCCTTTTATTGCTGAGATGTATTCCTTTGAATGGGTATACCATAATTCGCTTATCCTTTCTTCTGCTGATGGTCATTTGAGTTGTTTACAGTTTGAGCTATTATGAAAAATGATGTTTTGAGTGTTTTCATACAAATCTTTTTGTGGGCATGTGCATTTGCTTCTGTTGGATGTAAATCTAGGAGTGGAATTTCTGGGGCATGTACTGCATGCATATTTACTTAATTAGAAATTGCTTGGCTGCATTTTCCTTCCTAAAAGAGGGAGAAATGGGGAAGGTAGGGAGAGGGTCCCAGGAGTAGATGAGCTTCAGGGACATCAAGTATGTAAATAGGTCAGGCAACACAGGCACGTGGTACCTGGCAGATTATGAAAATGCATGGCAAGGCCAGGTGAGGTTGGGGAATGCCTCCTCATCCCCGGTCCCTTTTGCCTTCTGGGAACAGGAGTTCAGTATTGCTGGACATTCTGATTTAATCTACTGGTTCTTGACCTTGGTCACCCTCTGGACTCACCTGAGATTCTGAATGAAAGGGGTGGAGTGTGGCTGAATATCTGGGTTTTTAAAAACTCTTCAGATGAGTCTGATGTGCAGCCAGGGGTGAAAACCACTGTTTTAAAGCAAGTTTTGTCAGACTTTAACATTAGAATATTAATTCTGGTCCAGAATAATAAGGGTGGGATCTGAGGTTCTGCAATTCTGTTAAGTTCCCACTTGGTACTGTTGCTTCTGTTCCATGGGCCTCACTTTGACTAGCATTATTTAAAAGTGTGAGCTGCTCAGTCGTGTTTGACTCTTTGTGACCCCAAGGACTGTAGCCTGCCAGCCTCCTCTATCCATGGAATTTTCTAGGCAAGAATACTGGAATGGGTTGCCATTCCCCTCTCCAGGGGATCTTCCTGACCCAGGGATTGAATACAGGTCTCCTGCATTGCAGACAGGTTCTTTACTGTCTGAGCCACCAGGGAAGCCTAAGAATACTGGAATGGCTAGCCTATCCCTTCTCCAGGGGATCTTCCTGACCCTGGAATCAAACCAAGGTCTCCTGCATTGCAGGCAGATTCTTTACCAGCAGAGCTACCAGGGAAGCCCCTGATAGCTTCTTTAATATTCTTTATATTAATTATTTATTTATGTATTAATAATTAGTATATTAATATATTCTTTAAATAGCAGTATAGATTTTAAAATGGGAAATCTCCTAGTTAAAATAGCAAACCTGTAGGCTGGGATCTCCCTATGGGCTGCTGGTTTAATCTTTCTCTGTTTCTTAATACCTCTTTTTTAGGGTCCTGTAGTGGCCAGGACACAGGGGTCTTGTGAGGTCTGAGATGAGGTCCCTGACTTTCAGGGGCTCAGAATCGTGTTCATCTGGAGACAGGGGTGGACGGGAAGGTGGGCGGGCTGCCAGTCTGTTTTGGGACATGTAATCTGGTAAATGCCTTGGGAACAGTCTTCCCCACACCACCCCAGGGCAATCTCACCCTTAATTGGCATAACTGGTTTTCCTGCAGATGAGAAGAGGCTAGACGAGGTCCAGACAGCTCCCCGTCACACCCCAGCTTTAGGAGCACGTATTTCTACTCTCCCTTTATCAGATCAAAGTCTTCCATCAAGCTGTCTGGTTCTGTCTTATTCAATTAAATTTTTTAATTCAATTTGACCCATGCATTCATCTTCTTTGAAATCTGAGAGACGACAGCATCCGCTACAAATTGAGAGTAAATGGCTGAATTAGCTTTCAGAGAGGATTCAAAAAGACTGCTTCTTCCAAGAGACCAACAAGCTCTTTGGAGGCAGCTGGGGCAGGGAGGAAGGAACTGGGGGAGGGGAGCTCTTCACCTGGGGATCCTTGGAGAGATAGCTTGTCACATGTCCCCTGGAGCCAGAGTGTCTGGGGTCAAATCCAGCTGGACGATGTCAGGCAAATGCTTGAAATCTCGTGCCTCAGTTTCCCCATCTGTAAAATGAGAATGACAATAACAGTACCTGCTTCCCGGGACTGATGGATTAAGCGCATCCACCCGTGTGAAATAGAGTGGTGCCTGACACATGGTAAGAGACAGGTAAGGGTTAGGCAGTATTGTCATGATGCAGCAAATCCACACACAGAATGGTGGAACCGCATTATGCACCCTCTTAATTTAGTGGAATTAAACCATGCAAGCTTGGCCCAGATAGCACCCAGGAAAACAACCCCCAACCAGGTGCTTTTTCAGTGTTTTGCTAAAGGATCAGCATTCTGTTTCAATGCTGGAGGATAAACTGGCTGGGTGAGGTCATACAGTAGTATTTACAACCATGCCTTATGGATGATATGAGGGATTTTCAAGGTGAATTTTGGATTAAATATGAGTTTTGCTTGAATACTGATTTTACCGGTTTTCAACTGAAGGTCCTTGTGCTTTTGGACTTTACTATTTGATCCTTGCCCAAGCTAACGAGGTAAGCAGGGTGTGTGAACATAATAATTATGACTGAGAGTTTGGGAGCCTGAGTGCCTGGGTTCAAACCCCAACTCTGTTACATAACTCTCTGAGATACCACAGAGAAATTAACCTCCTTTCATTTCTGTATTTGTAAATGGGAAAGATTATGATAATAGTAATAAAAATAAAATAAATTATAATAACACTCATCTCACAGGGTTGTTTGAGGATTAGATGTGTTAATCAAGTACTTAGCATAGTGCTGGCCCTCTGTGCTTAATAAATGCTCGTTAAAAGTCGTAGTAGTAGTAATAAAATGATGACTAGCGCCAAACCTTGTGTGATGCATTGGGTACCTGGTAGCGCGTTTGAATTTGGTAGTGATGCAGTGGTCATGGTCCACAGCCACAGAGCCAGCTCTGCAGCCCTTAGCTTCAGCTGACACCCTCTGAGAAAGTATTAAGGATATAAGCCTGTTCCTTCTAAGGATATATCCCAGAACTTCAGTTTATTTAACACCTTCTGTTTACAGGGCTTTGTGCCAGATCTCGTTTAATCTTTTTCACTGTACTCTGTAAAGCAGGCACTGTCGTTAGTTCCATTTCCATATAGAGACATTGAAGCATACAGGCTTGTGTCTTATCCGGTTCTGAAGTCCTGTGTCCATCCTGAGTTTGTTGGCTATAGCTGTTTGCTGAATGAAAGATGACTTTGGCTTCTGGGACTAACATGTAGCCTGTTTCATCCGGCGTGGGGCACGGGGGGGAAGAGCTGAGTGGGGTTTTGAGGGGAACGCACTTAGGAGAGCCCTGGAGAGGCTGGCTGGGGAGGCTGCGTGTTCCGTCTCACAGCCTGTGAGTGCTGGTGGGCAACTGTCAGAAGAAACTCCAACCAGACAGCACAGCAGTGATTTGTGAAACTCATCCTAAGGTGTCTGATCAAGAGTGAGCCCAGCTTGAGGACATTTGGGGTGTCTCTCACATCCAGAGATGTTTGGCTTCTTGGAGGGCTGGGGGGCAGGGTGTGTGTGTGTGTGTGTGTGTGTGTGTGCGTGCAGAGAAAGATCTTGGATGGTCCCAAAGGAGTTTGCTTATGACCCTGACATGACATTCACTTTTGCCTTGGGAAGAGATTGCTTGCAAAGCATTTGTAGAGCTTGTATCTCATCCTGTGTGTGAAGATATGGAAAAGGCAGAACCTAAACTGGATTCAAATCTGGCTCAGTAACCTTGAGTGATCTTAAGGTCACTGGTGGTCTTCTTGAAGGGCTGCTTTAGAGCCTGTAGTGGGACTGCAGGGGGCTGAGGAGTGGACAAGAGGAGAGAGAAAGGAAAATGTATAGATGGCAAAGGGACCAAGCACCTTGTGGTTTTAATTGGTCATTCCCTGGTCACTGATGAAGCGTAGCCTCTTCTTCACGATTGATAAAACATTTGGATATTCCAGACACTGCAGTTTAAATGTGGGGTGATGGGAGAGGCTCACCAGGAGGTGACCCCTGGGTGCAGATATGAAAGACACGAGGGAGAGGGTTCAGGAGGGAGGATGGAGGTCAGGATCTGGGCACACAGAGACTTTGGTCCTTCATGGGAGGAGGAGGTGGCATCAGCTTCTTCAGTCCTTCCAAACAATGGGCCGAGAGGAGCATGCAGATGAGACAGGTTAAGTGACTTGTGCCTGAGGTCATACAATTAGCAGGTGACAGCTGGATGTGAACCCAGAGCCATCCCCACGGAGCCTCAACTGTACTCCACAAGTGTCAGGGAGACCATCCAGTCTCCTTCAGAGCAACCCACTTCTGCCAAGTTAGCTCTCACAAATCTACTCCACTCTGAGGTCTAGGGAGCTCTGAGTTCTAGGTAGAGTGACCATGTGAGCCCAAAGGACTCTTTGTGCCAATAAATTGATTTCTTTATGTCCTCATGCTGCTGGATTACAAGAAATGAGCCCAGCCTGCTGCTGCCCCGGGAGTCCCTGGGGAGGTTTTTGGAAGCCCCTGTTTCCATGGCAACCCACACCACCTCTGGAAGTGCCTGGTCCTGCTTGCGCTCCTGTCTGTCTGGACCCAGCTGGCTCTTTGGACCCTGGCTAGCCTTCCTGGCAGAAGTAGTAGACAGAATGTAGCAGGAGAATTCAGGGGTTCCCTGTGACAAGGCTTCATCAAGTGCTTGCTCACTCCTCTACTTAAAACCCTGCAGTGGCTCCCATCTCACCCACAAGACTTCTTGGTCCAGCCTCTCTTTGCCTCCTTGGAGTCACCACTTGTCACCTTCTCTGCGCTTCAGTCCAGGCTCTCTCCTGGCCCTCAATACTCCAGTCCTACTTCCACCTCAGGACTTTTGCACTTCCTGTTCTCTCTGCTTAGAAGGCTCTTTGCCCAGATTCTAGCCAGGCTTATGCCTTGGAGAGCAAAGAGATCAAACCAGTCAGTCCTGAAAGCAATCAACCCTGAATATTCATTGGAGGGGCTGATGCTGAAGCTGAAGCTCCAATACTTTGGCCGTCTGATGTGAAGAGCTGACTCATTGGAAAAGACCCTAATGCCGGGAAAGATAGAAGACAGGAGGAAAAGGGGACAACAGAGGATGAGATGGTTGGGTAGGATCACGGACTTAATGGATATGAATTTGAGCAAACTCCAGGATATGGTGAAGCACAAGGAACCTGGCACGCTGCAGTTCATGGGGTTGCAAAGATTCAGACATGACTGAGAGACTGAACAGCAAATGCCATCACCTCCTTCTACTCTTTACTGAAAAGCAGCCTTCTCAGCAAAGACTTGACTGATTATTTAACATTGTATCTCCATGTTTCCCATCCCTATTCCTTCCTGTGTGTGCATGTGTGCTAAGTTGCTTCAGTCATGTCTGATTCTTCATGACTCCATTGACCGTTGCCAACTAGGCTCCTCTGTCCATGGGATTATTCTCCAGGCAAGGGTATTGGAGTGGGTTGCCGTGCCCTTCCCCAGGGGATTTTCCCAACCCAAGGACTGAACCCGCATCTCTTAGGTCTCCTGCATTGAAAGTGGTTTTTTTTTTTTTTTTTTGAACCACTAGTGCAACCTGGGAAGCCCATTTCTTGCTATATTTCCCCCCTGTCTATACTATACCTAATACACTAATTTAGTTTACTTTTTTTCTTACACCATCTTGCTCTCTGGGCAGTCAGCCTCTGAGAAATCCCCCAGTGGTCCCCTCCTTCTAGTACTCATGCCCTTGTGTAATTCCCTCCCAGGGAGTAACTTGCTTCTAACCAATAGATCGGGGCTAGAAGCAAATTGCTTTCTTTGCTGACAGAAGTCCTGAATTCAAAGCAGTAGTCATGTATGGGTGTGAGAACTGGATCATAAAGAAGGCTGAGTGCCAAATTTGATGGTTTCAAATTGTGGTGCTGAAGAAGACTCTTGAGAGTCCCTTGGACAGCAAAGAGGCTAAACCAGTCAAACCTAAAGGAAATCAACTCTGAATATTCATTGTAAGGACTGATGATAAAGTTGAAGCTCCAATACTTTGGTCACCTGATGCGAAAAGTCAACTCAGTGGAAAAGACCGTGATGCTGGGAAAGATTGAGGGCAGGAGGAGAAGGGGGCAACAGAGGATGAGATGGTTGGATGACATCACTGACTCAATGGACATGAGTTTGCACAGACTCCGGGAGATAGTGAAGGACAGGGAGGCCTGGCGTGCTCCAGTCCATGGGGTTGCAAAGGGTCAGACATGACTAGTGGCTGAACAGCAACAACAAGATCATGACCACAGATCTAATCACAGAATTAGACTGTGACTTCTATCTTGGTAGCCAACTCTTTCCCTATTGCCTTCTTAGCTGGCATGTTTTGATGAAGCCAGCAGCCATATGGAGAGGCCCAGTGGCAAGGAATTGAGAGAGACCTGCAGCCAACACTCCACAAGGAGCTGAGACTCTCAGTCCAACAGCCTTTCATGGAACTGAATTCTGCCAACAACTATGTGGTGTTGGAATCACATCCTTCCCCAGTTGAGTCTTCAGATGAGACCCCAGTCTGGCCAACATCTCAATACAGCTTGTGAGAGACCCTGAGCAGAGGAGCTAGCTAAACTATGTCTGGACTCCTTGACCCACAGAAACTGAAATATGTGATGTTTCAAGCTGCCACATTTTATGGTAATTTGTTACATAGCAACAGATAAGGATTAAACTCCTTTCCTAGGATGTAAGCTCCATATTCTTGTTAAGTTTGCTTGTGACCTTAGAGTCTGAAATCCAATAGATGTGTCTTCTACTTGACCTTGCATGAGAGACCCAATACCAGGCCTGGGTCCCTGCCTGGTTGGCCAGCAGGGCCAACAGTGAGCAAAAAGCCCCCACAGTGAGCAAAAAACCTCTAGACACACACTTAAAGCACTTGCTGGGACCTTGTTTTCTAGGGAATGTCTGATCCATCTGGAGAGAGACTTCCAATACATTGCTTGTTTGGAACCTTGGAGAGTGCCCAGGGGAGAGGGCCTGGAGGGAACCGAAGAACATGTTACTTCCTTTAAGAAAACTAATCCCAGACCCCTATTGGAGGGAGGGGCTCTGTGGGGGAAGGATCAGGGTGGTTTCTAGAGGCTGTGGCCACATGGCTGGATTCAAGGGTGACAATGGTCTCCTTTTAGCCTTTTTTAAAAGCAGTTGTATTATACACTATAAAGTTTACCCATTTTTAAGTGTACAATTCAATGATTTTTAACAAATGTATCGCATTGTCACCATCATCAGAGTTCAGTTTTAGATCATTTTTACCATCTCCAAAGATTCTTTACATGCATTTACAGTTAATCTTCATCATCACCTCCAGCCCCAGCCACCACTGGTGTGTATCCATAGTTTTCTGGACATTTCAGATAAATGAAATCACAGTTATGTGGTTTTTTGCTTTTTTCACTTAGCATAACGTTTTCAGGATTCATCCATGTGGTAGCGTGTCTTAGTGTTTTGTACCTTTTCATTGTGAGTAGTTTCCCAGCGTCTGTGTGTAACTTATCTATTTGTGTCTCTATTTACCACTTGATAGGCACTTACATCACCTCCTCTTCTTGATCATTATGAATAGCACTGCTGTAATCATTCATGGGAAGTCTGTGGGTGGATATCTTCATTTCTTTTGAGTTTCTACCTTGGAGATCCTATTCCTTATAGCCTTAGTAGTGAGGCTGAGAAGAGGCTGGACTCTTTAGGAGAGATTTTATGAAAAGGCTCAGGAACCACTATAAAAGCAGAGAGCCATGGAAGGATCTTGCAAACTGACCTTGGTTTCCTTCAGTTCAGAATGATGTTCTCTAACGCTTGGCCTGGCACTGCTTCCACTCCACCAAGGCATCACACTGTGGTGCCAGCAGTGGGCTTGGCAGTCGCTCTGTCTGGGATTCAGTCCCACCTGTGTGACCTTGGGCTCTGGGCCCAGGTGACTTAAATTTTGTGCCTCTGCTTCCTCGTCTGTGAAATGAGACACCCGATAGTACTTCCTTCATGGGCTTGGGTAGAATGGATGTGATCATGCACACAGAGGGCAGATTTAGCACTCACTTACAGGCCTCTCGTTTGTGTTCACTTCATCTTCTGCCCCAGGACATGGACCTGGAGATGGTGGAGCTTGGACAATGCCAGCTGGCCCACATTCCACTGGATGCTGGGTGTGGACCTGAAAGTGTAGAGAAGCAGGAATTCAGATGAGAAATAGGGACCAAGAGGAGGATGGGTGAACGTAGGGGCAGGAGGCTGGACAGAGCTGGGTCAAACCCCCATTCCACCTCTTTGTTATTACTGGGATGATGACCCCCTACCCCAAAGGGTTATTGTGAGGACAAAGATGCACAGAAAGCATCCAGCTGGTCAGATGTGGCCAATGATCTGGGATGAATCCTCTGGGCTTTGGAGTGAAACAGACCGGGTGTGAATCAAACGCTGTTATTCCCAAGGACGGGGAGCCTGGTGGGCTGCCGTCTATGGGGTCACACAGAGTCAGACACAACTGAAGTGACTTAGCAGCAACTGTTATTTTCTAGCTGTGTGGCCCTTCTGAAGCCCCCTTTCCTCCCTGTGTTTTAGTTTTTCCATCTATAATATGGGGAAAAGAGTACAGGCTTCACAGATTTGATGTAATGTGAGATGTTAGTTGGTCCCCAGCTTACTTGGTCAGCTGGTCACTTTGCTGTTTTTCAAAATGCAACTTCTTGGCTTTACCTCTGAGTCAATAAAACTGCAATGGGGTCCAAGAATTGTAATTTCAATAAGCAAGTTTGGGAAATACCAAGATAAGTATGCAGAGTGCTCAGTTTTCTTTGTATTTATGATCATTTTGTTAATTAAGGCGCCATGACACATAGTGTTATTGTACTTTTTTTGTGTGTGTTGAACAGGACCTGGCTGTGGGGGGTGTCCATGCAGCCTCTAAGGATAGCACTCCTCCCCCCATCTGCCCTCCCTCCATGCTCCCTTCCTGTGTCCTTTCCACGGCAGCCAAATGGTTCAGTTTTCCATGCACACACCATCCATCAGCTCAGGTCAAGCACTGCTGAAAGTTTCACTCTCAAAGCAAAGTGCTTTCTCTGCTAAACTCATTATTTCTTCCAACAGAGCCAGGAAAGGATAGCATCTTTAAAACCTGCTCAGGCCCAGCCAGCAATGTTTCTCAGCACTCCGCTTTTGGAGAGCAAAGACATAATCATTGCCTCCTGGATCAGCCAGATCCAACTGGGGTGTGGGGTGAGAAATAGAAAAGAAACTACTCCAAGTTTTTTAAACTGAGGGAGTTTATATACACAGAGGTTTGGTAACACAGGAGAAGGAAAAACTTTGGAAGCCAAGTGGAGGACTGTGCTGAAACCCAAAGCAGGAAGGCTGGAAGGATAAAGGGAGGGAGTGGGGTTTACAGAGCCCAGGGCTGGGGCTTCTAGAAGAAACTGGAACTGTGGCACACATGTCTTGTAGGGACTGAAGCCTTGGAGAAGGCAGAGATGCTGTCTGAGATGTTGACTGAATCTGGGGACAGGGACAGGGAAATTTTCTGGCTTTGCTCTTTCTCCTACCATCAAATGTCCTGCTAACCTGCTGGCTGCTGACTGATTCTGGAGCCTGGGAAACACAGCCTGCAGGGGAAGGGACAGGTGTCTAAGACCAGCCCATCCCTGTTCCCTCAAATGCCCTAGAGCAAGGGCTGGCTCTCTATGGCCCAGGGGCCAAATCCAGCCTGCAGCATGTCTTTGTAAATAAAGTTTGATTGTCACACAGTCACGCCCATATGTTTATACATTGTCTTTGACTGCATTTGTACTACAACAGCAGAGTTGAACAGGTGTAACATATGGTCTGCAAAGCCTAAAATATTTACTATCTGGACCTTTACAGAAAATGTTTGCAGATCTCTACTTCAGGGGAATGTACATCTATGGTAAAAATGCCTCCTCAGGGAGGGCGTCTGCTTGGGCCTGGGGACTTGCAGGGGAAGGCAGAGAGAGGATGAATGGGGTTCCTAGAGAATCTCTCTCTCTGTCACTAGCTTTGGCCACAGAAGCTGTGATTTGATTGGAAGAGTTTTGAGTCTTCCAGCTAGATAGAGAGTTCCATGAGGGTAGGGACTCTGGAACCCCAGGATCCATTAGTACTGGTTGAAACTGGTCAATGCTCATCCTTGGAAAGCAGCAAAATGTTCCCATCAGGCACCATCTGGTAACTGCTTATTTTAACTGCAGGAGGCCCTACTTATCCAAAGATAATTTGCATGAGGGTCAGCCTACCCACTCCAGTATTCGTGGGCTTCCCTGGTGGCTCAGCTGGTAAAGAAGCCATTTGCGATGCGGGAGATTGCAGGGAGACCTGGATTCGATCCCTGGGGTGGAAAGATCCCCTGGAGAAGGGAATGGCTAACCACTCCAGTATTCTGGCCTGGAGAATTCTATACAGGGATTCTGTCCATGGGGTTGCAAGGAGTTGGACATGACTGAGTGACCTTCATTTCACAGCCTGCTGAAAGTCAATCTCCTTTAAAAGGGGACCAAGATTTCATTGTAGACAAAGGGGAAAAAATGAAGGAAAAATATGGAAAGATAGATTTATAACATTGGAAAAGTTAAGTTTTTATATTGGGTTTGATGTATATAATATAATTTCAGTTTTGCTAACAACTCTGCACTAAATCTTAGGATAAACAAAAAATGAATCACCTTTTTTAACACATATTTTTCAACCAAAATTAAGTGACAGCATGATGTGACATCCTTCTGTTCATATTTGACTGACAACATGATTATGGAGATTATTATTATTTTATTTTGCCAAGTTCGAGAGCTTCCCACAGCTTTTCAAGGCCCTCTCAATCCATTGAAATTCAAATCTAAATTTCAGTGCCCTGGAGCATGTCTCAGTCACCTCATTCTAGTTATAACTTGGACTGACACAAGCTAGGTACTCTGCAGATATTTCAGAATGGATTCAAATCCAGAGCGAACAGAAGTCATAATTGGCACTAACTGATGATCTTTTGGAAACCAAGAAGCATGAATGCCTTGGTTTGGTTGAAAGTGACAGAAACCCAACTAGAAGTTACCAAGGATAGCAGAGGGTTTTGGCACATGGAATCCAAGCAAGGGTTAAACAACCACAGGATTCTGCTGTTTGGTTCCTCTGGAAGTGTTAGCTTCCCTCTCTTGTGACAGATGAGTTTACTCCATGTGGCAGGAAACATGGCAGTCACAGGTGTTGACTTTTTCAAATCATGGTTGTACCAGCTAGAGGGAGGCCACTCTTGGCTTCTGATTGACCCCTCCTTGGGTCAAGTTCCCATCCCACCAATTGATTGTAGCTTGAGGCCAAAGAACTTGGCAGGTCTTGTGGAAATGTTATGGATAGTGCTGGGAAAGGAACAATGACCAGGAGAGAGGGCTCTGGGGAAGGAGAAATAATAGATCACCTCTACAATGGGCTTATCTGCCATGCTCAATGCTGGTCCTCCTACCCAGACTTTGCAGCAAAAACAGTTTCCTGGACTGCTGTGAGGCTCGGACTTCGGCATAGTTGATCCCAAGTGCTGTCTGTGCTCTACCTGGCACTCATTCCCTCATCTTTCAGGCATGTCTCCTCTGTGAAGCTGTCCCAAGCTCTCCACTCTGAAAGGAGTTGTTAGCTTTCTTCTTTGTGTGTTGACATTTAATTTATACTTATGTGCCTACACATTCACTTATGTGCCTATGTAGCTGTGAATCCTATGAATATTTGAGGGTGGAAATTCTGGGTACCCAGCAATGGGCATGTGCAGAGCATTTGGTAAACATTCAGTGCATTTTTGCTGATTGAAGGAGGGCTTCCAGAGAGTTATCATCACATGAAGACAGCCCCTGGCATTTCCATTTGTGAGAGTTTTAGAAAAGGAGGCAGCATAACACAGGGGTTAAAAACCCAAACTTTGGAATCAATGTGTGAATTCCAGCTCTGGCTGCAAGAACTTGGGCAAGTTACTTAATTTCTTTGAGCCTCAGAGGTTAAAACAGGGATGATGCTGGTAATAATAGTATCTTCAGGCAACACATAGTAGCACATAGTAGGTACTCAACAAATGGCAGATATTATGATTGCCAAGTAGTTAACCTGTCCTCATTTTTTTCTTTTCTATGAAATAAAGATGCTCCCGAATGGTAAAACTGAGGCAAGAAACCAAACAAAAGAATTCTTCAGAGGAAACCTTCCCCACAACTTCACAACTCACTTGTTGGGAATCTTGAATTTCTTTGGGGCAACAGTATGTCAGATAGTGGCTTACTTGGATTTCACGTTATCCACTTAAATGATGTTGGTCTACAAACTAGTGTTTCCAGGGCAGGTTGGATGCATCCAATTAGAGTGAATGAGCAGCACACGCTCACCAATCAGGCCCTGTGAATGGCAGACCCCAGTTCAAACTTCTAAAGCCAAAGCTTCCCTTGTGAATAATTTATTCCATCTTCCTTACAAGCCCTGTTTGTGATTTCATTACATTTGAGATAGGACTGATGTTTTACATAAAAATATCATATTCATTCTATTAATCAATGACCATGGGAAAAAAAATAACCTTTGTTCCCCTTTGGAAGTGAAGGTAGTCACTGAACTGAGCCTCCACCCATTGGTGGCGAAGGTTAGATGGTGTTCACGCTGCCCACCATCTTTTCCCACCCTGTAACCTTGACCTTTGTGAGGTGTGTGCACAGGTCAGAGGATGGTTGTTACCTTTCTGGCTTGATGCTTGCCTTCCCATGTACTCCTGCTCCCTTTAGATTCTTCATTTTCAGAAGGGAAGAGGCTTTCCTATAGCTAGATGTGCTGTGCTGTGCTCAGTCATGTCCAACTCTTTGCGACCCTACATACTGTAGTCTTCCAGGCTTCTCTGTGCATGGGATTTTCCTGGCAAGAATACTTGAGTGGGTTACCATCTCTTCCTCTAAGGGATCTTCCTGACCCAGGGATCGAACCTGCATCTCTTGCATTACAGGTAGATTCTTTAACCATTGAGCCACCCAGCTAGAACTCCCTTAAAGCAGCAGTTCCCAACTTGCCTGATTTGAGAATTAGCTGGCTGTTACAAAAATGCAGATTCCTAGGTCCTGTCCCAGAGGGCTCTGGTTCAGGAGGTCTGGAGTAGGACTGAAAGAGGTAAATTTATTCACCATCACAGGTGATTCTGATGATCAGGGGATTCTTTTTTTTGTTCTGTTTTTAAAAAAATAATTTTAATTGGAGGATATTGCTTTACAATGTATTGGTTTCTGCTATGAGTGAGTGAGTGAAGTCGCTCAGTCGTGTCTGACTCTTTACGACCCCATGGATCATAGCCCACTAGGCTCCTCAGTCCATGGGATTTTCCAGGCATGAATACTGGAGTGGGCTGCCATTTTACAACAATGAAAATCAGCCATGAGTATATATATGTCCCCTCCCTCTGAACCTCCCTCTCATGCCCCTACAGCATTCTACCCCTCTAGGTTGTCACAGAGTACCAAGTTGAGCTCCCCATGCTGTACAGCAACTTCCCATTAGCTATCTGTTTTACACATGGTAATGTGTAGGTTTCAATGCTACTCTCTCATCGAGAAACAGTGTTGTAGTTCACTGTTTGTCAAGACTCACCTGGGTACCTCTTCACATGCAGATGCTGACTCTGCAGATCTGGAATGGGGCCTGTGAGCCTGTGTTTCTTTTTTTTTTAATTTACTTATTTTAATTGGAGCATAATTACTTTGCAACATTGTGATGGTTTTTGCCATACATCAATATGAATTTGCCTTAGGTACACATGTGTCCTCCCATCCTGAACCCCCCTCTCATCTCCCTCCCCAGGGAGGTTGTCACAGAGCACCAGCTTTATGTGTCCTGCTTTGTGCAGCAGACTTGCACTGGTCATCTGTTTTACATATGGCAGTGTATATGTTTCAATGCTATTGTCTCAAATCCTCTCACCCTCTCCTCCCATTGAGTGCAAAAGTCTGTTCTTGTCATCTGTGTCTCCTTTGCTGCCTGTATGTAGGATCTCGGTGTCATCTTTCTAGATTCCATATAGATGCATTAATATACAGTATTTGACTTTCTTGCTTAATTCTAATGTGATCCCAGTTGTTGCCCATGCTGCTGGCTCACAGACAACACTTATGCGGTTGCAGCTGCTAAACTGTTGGGTCATTATAATAGTTTGCATAAGAGATTTAAGAAGCTGATGTTTGCATAGATTATTTATTGGGGGTTAGGTAGTTCAGAATCTCCTTAAAGTATATTGTTTTACATAGATGACAATGTCATATTCAAATTTACTTTAAGCAACCTTCATTATTTAGGGCAATGGACTTGTAAATTGACACATCTTTTAGGGTGTAGGGAGAAAAATTAGACTTCTCTTTCTGGTTATTTTTCATCTCATCCTTATCCCCCCCTTCCACTATGGATATTTTATAATCATCCCACACTTTCATTTAATGAGACATATGTATAATATATGTATAAGTGTACGTATACTGGGGATGTATGCTCAAAAACATTTTGGGTGTGCAGTAAGAAAGGTAGCTGGAGAAGGCAATGGCAAGCCACTTCAGTACTCTTGCCTAGAAAATCCCATGAATGGAGGAGCCTGGTAGGCTGCGGTCCATGGGGTCACTAAGGGTCGGACATGACTGAGCGACTTCACTTTCACTTTTCACTTTCACGCATTGAAGGAAATGGCAACCCACTCCAGTGTTCTTGCCTGGAGAATCCGAGGGACGGGGGAGCCTGGTGGGCTGCCATCTATGGGGTCACACAGAGTCGGACACGACTGAAGTGGCTTAGCAGCAGCAGCAGCAAGTAAGGTAGACTCCTTGGCTTTAGGTTCTTGTAAAGGGAATGAGTTTCAGATGGAGGCGTGGTTTCTAAAATGATGAGGTCTTTGTGTCTGAAAGAAGAGAAGGGACTGAGCAACCAACACTCCTTCCACCAGGCTAACAGGTCATAGCAGTAAAGGTCGTTCAAAGGGCAGAAGGACAAATAGTAGTGTGTTTCCTGGACCTTTATTGTAGGGTGGGGGGTCTCTATCTTTCCTGTTCCCTCTTGTCTCTCCACTTCAGTCCCTCCCCTGGAAAAAGTTCATGCCCAGGTGGCGCAAAGACAGAGCTGGGCAGGATGAGCTGGTGAACATTTCCTGGAGAACAGGAGAAAGAACTCTGGAGAGGCCCTGTAATTTCATCTATCCTTGATTTACTGCTGCCCCTCATCCTCACCATCTAATTTCTTGTCTTCTCTCCTTCCTAACTGAGTGGTGCTGAAAGGTTTGACACACATCAACGTGATGAATATACTCAAAAGAGTGGAAGTGGTGGTTTCGGGCCACTGATTTATGTCTCCTCAAAGCCAAGGTTAGAGGTGCAGTGATGGAAATTGCCTAGTAACTCAAAGAGATGGCACCAGGGATTCAGCCAGGTGCATGATCATTGGTTTCCAGATCAGTCCCCATTCCCAAGGACACTGTCTTCCAGTGGGTCTTCCAGGGTCCTTGGGGCAAGGTGCTAACTTATTAATACTATAGAGACCATAGGAGATTTTATTAGGCCAACAGGGTGTCTTATAGGAGTCAAGTAACTTCTGGGACCAAGCCTGACTCATGGTCCAATGGTGTGTTGTTTTGCATAATGTGACGGGTTTCCACTATCTGCTGATTATATGTTCACTAGATAAATAGGAGATGTTGATTCTGCTACTTTCAGATGCTCCTGGTAGCTAAATCACCATCAACAGATAATTTTCAGGACCAAATATTGTTCTAGGGGCTGTATCCAGGGACATGGCATTGAATGAGACAGAAAGGGGACTTCCCCAGTGGTTTGCAGGTAAAGAATCTGCCTGCAATGCAAGAGCCACAGGAGACATGGGTCCAATCCCTGGGGGAGGAAATGGCAACCCAATCCAGTATTCTTGCCTGAAAAATCCCAGGGACAGAGGAGGCTGGAGGTCTACCGTCCAAAGGTTCGCAAAGAGTCGGACATGACTGAGTGAGTGAATGCAAACACACAAGACAGAAAAGGAACTTGTCCTCTTGGGTTCACATTCTTGGAGTCAAATAATAAATAATCAAGTAAATAAGGGAGATATTTCCCGATACTGGTAAGGATTATGAAGAAACCAAAGCACGATAATGGGACAGGCAGTGATTGAAGAAGTGACCGTAGACAAGAAGGTCAGGTCACATTTGAGCTCAGACTGAATGAAGAGATCTGGACAAGAGCCTTCCAGGCAGAGAGAACTCACTCGGCCTCATCAAAGAATGGAGAGAGGGGCAGTGTGGACATGGAGGTGAAAAGCAGGCCCTAATAATAAAGCGCTGACCTTAAGGCTGTTCTTCAGGGTTGGAGACTCTCATGGATTTCCTGGCTAGGGCCACTACTGGACACGGAATGCTTGTAGCCTGAGCCATTCAGTGAGACAAGATGGTACACCAGGCGACAGTGGCTGGATGATTCCTGTTGCCACCATGATGGTCCCTTGTCTCCCAACCAAACTCTGGACAGCAGCCAGGTGGTGTTAGCCCACAGCACCTCCTAGCGGCTGCCCTGGGATTGTCTGACTTTCTTTTCTTCTACAAGGGAATTTTTTACAATCTTGCCCTCCGCCTTTGAACCACAGGAAAGGTGTTCTGGTCATGACTGAGGTCAACTTTCCTACCAGTACAATAGGTTGGGGACCCAGAGTTGGGTTCAAGTTGATTTAAGGAAAACAGAGGAATGGGATGATCTGGCATGCTGAATTCCTTGTATCACTATCTCCCTCATCTCGTTCCATTCTCTTTCCATCTTTATCACCCTCAGTAACAGCAGGAATGCATGGAGGAAGAAGAGAAAAGACAGTGCTTAGCTTTTGAGTTTCCAAACCGGCTCTTGAAACTCCTGGCACTTGACAGTAATTTTGAAAGCAAAGGCTTGGTTTAGAAGAGCCAGGCTTTTTTACAGTTTCAAGTCCTAAAGAACTTGAGGTGTAAGTTTTATGCCATAATAAAACAATTGGAAAGCATAGATGAAGAGTCAGTTTTATCACTATAGAAGTAATAAAAAAAAATCTCCTTGGGAAGAGAGCGAAACAAAGAAAAATAAGAGAAATAGGTACTGATAAGTATTGAATCAGTTATTTATTGCTGCTTAGCAAATCATTCCAAAACTTAGTGGTTTAAAGCAATCGTACTCATCTGTTTTGGCCAGTATTCTGCCATTTGGGCTGAGTGTGATGGAGAAAGCGCCTCAGCTGAAATGGCGTGGGGGGATGTGGGGTGGAGCCATGAGGAGGATCCATTTTCAAGATGGTTTATTTGGCTGGCAGGTTGGTGCTGGTTGTTAGTGGGGAGCTTGGCTGGGGCAGTGGCCATGGATCTGGTTCCTCTTCAAGAGTTCCCTCTTGGGAGGTTTAAACTTTTCATAGAATGGGGTTTGGGTTCCAAGAGCCAAGTGGAACCCAAGTGGTTCCACCAAATGAAGAAGGTAGAAATGCATAGCACTGAGGTGATCTGATCTTGGGAGTCACATAAGGCCTTGTCTACCCTTACTCTGTTGGCTGAGGCAGTCATAGATTTCTGCTCAGGTTCAAGGGAAGGGAATTCAGATCTACTGCTCAGTAGATGGATTGTCAAGATCACACTGTAAGCAGAGGTATGGGATGAGAGACATTGTTGCCTCCCTTTTGGAAAGTCAAACTGTCACAAGTGTTTTAGAGAAGGGACCTTGTCTGCTGCCTCCTCCACACTGAGCCTCAAGGGGGAGGATGTTGAACACATTCTGGGTAGGTTTAGGGGACCTGAACCTCATCTGTTCAGCCTCATAGAAGCTCCCATGCAGCCCAGCTTGGAATGGTGGATAAGGGGTGGCTGAAGGTGTTGTCTGAGCAGACTGGTTAGTGGCAGGCTCATTGAGTCCTCAACATCCGCAACCTCTCTCAGGGAGCATAGAACACACTTTCTGTACCCAAGGTCATCCAAGGTCAGCATGGTTAAGGCACTGAGAGCCTTGCAGTGGGAGTGAGGGGGCATGATCATCAGTGACTGATACCAGACAACATTAAGCCCCAGTGGACATCAACAAGGAGTAACAATGCTGATTAAACTCCAGACAAGAAAAGGTGCTCCTTTGTGGATACCAAAGGGATAACTGAGGGTCAGATAATTCTCCCACCAATAAGCCTCCCAGAAATTAGATGTAACTGGAAGGAGAAGGCAGAAGGGAATAGATCCTGAAATAACCAATGAAACCTTGAATTTGCTGAGTTCTTCCTGAATTGTCCAAGTTTATCCTCGATTGAACAGGGTAAGGTTTACTGCTCAGATAGAGTGGGGACACTGGGTAACAATAAAATCCAGTTTGAAGGAAATAAGAAAGATTATATTTTTGTTCACTGGGGCTTGTCACTTTTAAATGTTATACCAGCTATCAGGAGATATACGTTAGCTACAAAAGGCAGTACAGACCCACACAATTTGAAAGTAGGGATGGGTCAGGGCTTGATGGTGAGTGAGTCAGTTGGGGGTCCTGACAAGTGACTCCAGGAGCACCCAGCATGGTAAAGTGGCCTTCTTTTCCTGAATCTTTGTAGAATGGAGGGGTTGTCTGCAACAGATAGTTTTAATACTCCTCTTTTTGAAATGCAAGACAGAGTAGCAAAATTAAACAAAAAAAATGATGGACACTTCTGCATCGCTGTCCAATTTGGCCAAGGCTGTATCAGCTCCACAAGCAAACAAGTACTTGGCATCCCTTGGCAGGTTTTTCCTCGAGTCTCATTAGTTCCCCAAATGGAACAGCTGCTGCCAAAACAGTTGCTCCACCAGCCCTGCGAGCACTGCCTGCCCGCTCAGCTCCCTCAGCTCTGGAGGAATTAATTTCATCTGTAGCAGAGCTCAGGCACCACAGTGATTTCTACTGGCAGCCAAGGGGCTCAAAACAGCCAAGCTAAACATGGTGGGGAGGTGAGCTCTGTTGTCCCTCTCGATGGCCAGCACGGCAGGACCCCATTAGTCACAAGCACCTTCCCTGGTGCTGGGCAGGACTGGGAGGCTGCTGAACAGACACTGCATTCTGAGGGTGGGAGGGGGGCCTATGGAGCAGGAAGCAGTGATCAGAGCTCCTCCCACTTATTTTTTGCTTTTAGGCCGCTGCCCCTGCAAGTGCTTCTTTGTATTTGGTGGCTGTGCATTCTGCTGGCTGGGCTTCTCCAATTTTAATGTGCAGGCATGTACCTGGGGCACTTGTTAAAAAGGCAGGGCCTGGGCTAGTCTTGGATGTGGCCCCAAACTGCATTTTGGGGAGAAATAATTAAGCATTAATTTCTTATTGTGGTAAAATATACATAACATAAAATTTACCGTTTTTAAGTGTACAGTTAAGTGGCATTAAGTATCTTCATATTGTTATGCAACCGTTACCACCAGTCATCTCCAGAACTTTTTCCGCTTCCCAAATTGAAACTCTGTACTCATACTGGTGTGGGTAGCCATTCCCTTCTCCAGGGGTTTCCAAACCCAGGGATTGAACCCAGGTCTCCACATTGCAAGCAGATTCTTTACCATCTGAGCCACCAGGGATGCCCGACACTCATCAGACAACAACTCTCCCCTTCCCCCACCCCCAGCTTTTGGAAAACACCATTCTACTTCCTGTCTCTGTGAACTGACTACTCTAGGAACCTCATATAAATGGAATTGCCCAGTATTTGTACTTTTGTGTCCAACTGACATTTCACTTGGCATAATGTTTTGAAGGTTCATTGAGATGGTAGCATGTGTCAAAATCTCCTTCCTGCTGCTACTGCTACTGCTAAGTCGCTTCAGTCATGTCCGACTCTGTGCAACCCCATAGACGGCAGCCCATTAGGCTCCCCTGTCCCTGGGATTCTCCAGGCAAGAACACTGGAGTGGGTTGCCATTTCCTTCTCCAATGTGTGAAAGTGAAGAGTGAAAGTGAAGTCGCTCAGTCGTGTCTGACCCTCAGCGACCTCATGGACTGCAGCCTACCAGGCTCCTCTGTCCATGGGATTTTCGAGGCAAGAGGACTGGAGTGGGGTGACATTGCCTTCTATTATTAAAGGCCAAATAATATTCCCTTGTCTACCACATTTGTTTGTCCATTTATCTGTGGATGGCCTTTTAGGTTCTTCTCATCTTTCTTGGCTCTTATAGATAATATAGTTATGAACATGGGTAGGCAAACGAGACTGCATTTTAAACAAATCCCTAGGAGGTGCTGTTGCTGCTGGTTCTTGAACCTCACTTTGAGTAGCCACTGGCTAAGGGCCTAGTTCTTGGGTTAAGACCCCCAGGATGAATTGAGAGAGTAGCACTGAAGCATGTACATTTATATATAAAATTAGATAGCCAGTGGAAATTTATTGTATGACACAGGGAGCTCAAATCTGATGCACTGTGGTAACCTAGAGGGGTGGGGTGGGATGGGGCGGGAGGCAGGAGGGAGGTTCACGCAGGAGGGGACAGACATACACATGTGACTGATTCATGTTGATGTATGGCAGAAACCAACACAATATTGTAAAGCAATTATCCTTCAATTAAAAATAAATAAATTTTCAAAAAGGATATCAACCCTAAAACAAAACAAAACCCCTGGATTTATGTCTTAGGTTAGCACCTTGGGCAAATAATTTAACTTGTCTTAGTTTCCTCCTTTGTAAAATGGAGATAATAATCGACCCTCTTAGAAAGTTGGAATGAGTATTAAATGAGATGATATATGTTAATTTTTAGCATGATGCCTGGCATATGTTAGGTTGAACCATAAGAGATTGCCATTCTGACAGGTTAGAACTGGTTAGATATCGAATATTTCATATGGGTCAACCTAGTATGGTTTCAATAACTGTTATTGAATAATATTTACGTTAACTCTCATCTCCTGGAGAAGGCAATGGCAAGCCACTCCAGTACTCTTGCCTAGAAAATCCCATGGATGGAGGAGCCTGGTAGGCTGCAGTCAATGGGGTCGCTAAGGGTCGGACACGACTGAGCAACTTCACTTTCACTTTTCACTTTCACACATTGGAGAAGGAAATGGCAACCCACTCCACTGTTCTTGCCTGGAGAATCCCAGGGACGGGGGACCCTGGTGGGCTTCTGTCTATGGGGTCACACAGAGTTGGACACGACTGAAGTGATGCAGCAGCAGCAACTCTCATCTCCAAACTATAGGACTCATCTCCTTACTCCTAGTAAAGGCATGAGGGCTTGTCTTCAGAGGGCTCCCTTGGGTAAAAGTCATCATTCCCTTATTTCTCTCCCCACCTCATCTGACTCCAGCCAGCAGTTGCAGCTGCCACCTTGGCCTACCTTTTGCAGTGTGCCCTCTTGCTCAAGCCTGCCAAGGTGAGGAAAAGCCTGGGAGTGTCAAGTGATGATTTCTGCATTTTTCTGTGTAGAGATTTTTTTCATTTGTGTATATCTGTCCTTACCTATGTATAGTTTTCCTGTGAAGTGAAGTGAAAGTCTCTCAGTCATGTCTGAGTGACTATGCAACCCCATGGACTGTAGCCTGACAGTCTTCTCTGTCCATGGAATTCTCCAGGCCAGAATAGTGGACTGGGTAACTGTTCTCTTCTGCAGGGGATTTTCCCAACCCAGGGATCGAACCCAGGTCTCCCACATTGCTGGCGGATTCTTTACCATCTGAGCCACTAGGGAAGCCCAAGAATACTGTAGTGGGTAGCCTATCCCTTCTCCAGGGGATCTTCCCAACCCAGAAATCCAGTTGGGGTCTCCTGCATTGCAGGCGGATTCTTTACCCATGAGCTACCTGATTTTACAGGGCTCATCAGACTTTGGGGGTCAATGGGGCCTTATTTTCTGAGACAGTGTTGTTTTTGCTGACTCATGGTTTTACCTGCATAGCGCAGAATCCCCCTGGGTCTTTCCTTGAGTCTCCCAGCATTCCTGCAGTCCCGGGCATCTCCCACGACCCTGACCAGTGTTCTTGGTCTTCTCGGTGTCATCTGGCTTATCTTGGCTGTCTGACAGGGCACGAGAGGAGGGAACATTCACTGTGGCTGCTGAACTTGTACCTTTAATAATGCCAGCCGCCCCCCCACCCCCGTCATGGAGGTGTTGCCCCTCCTCCCCCGAAAGATGAATCCTTGAGATGCTGAAATAGCACAGCATCTGAGTCCATCCTTGCTGAGCCGTGGTCACAATGCAAGAGAGGCTCTTTCTCAGTGCTCAGGAACATATTTAATTTTGTGGACCTAAAACTGTGCTTGGGTCTCTGTATCTAAGACCCCATTTGAAACTGGCTTCTGTGACTGCTGCCTCCAGCCCTGACCTTCAAATGACCAGGTGGGGACAGATCCCAAACCATCCTCACCATCCTTTCCTTTATCTTTGCCCTTAAGAGCCCAGCCTCTCCTTGCTGTCCCCTTCTGCTGTGTCTGAAAATCTTAACGGCTAACTTTTACTGAAGGCTGTATTAGAATTTATATATATATTTTCCCTGATTATTTGCTTCTCCCACTGGAATGATATTCCTGCCCCATTGATTTTGGGCTTGGCCATACAGAGAAGGCAATGGCAAGCCACTCCAGTACTCTTGCCTAGAAAATCCCATGGATGGAGGAGCCTGGTAGGCTGCAGTCCTTGGGGTCGCTAAGGGTCGGACACGACTGAGCGACTTCACTTTCACTTTTCACTTTCACACATTGGAGAAGGAAATGGCAACCCACTCCAGTGTTCTTGCCTGGAGAATCCCAGGGACAGGGGAGCCTGGTGGACTTCTGTCTATGGGGTCACACAGAGTCGGACACGACTGAAGTGACGCAGCAGCAGCAGCATGTGACTTGCTTTGACTAATGGCATGTGAGTGCAGGTGATGCTTTAAAGCTGTTGCCTGTTTCTACCAGCTTTCTTGTTCTTTTCCTTCTGCCTGAGGAATGGCTCATCTCAGGGCTTATCTCTTCCATCATGAGACTGGGAAGTAAGCTTTTGTGGTGGTAAGCCACTGAAATTTGGGGATTATTTGCTATCTCACAGAGCTGACTAATACAAAGGCTTACCAAGTTCTAGGTACTGTTCTATGCCACCCACCCCGTGCCCGCCTCCACCCCTCCACCATGCGTGCTCAGTCATATCTAACTCTTTGAGCCCCTGTGGACTGTAGCCCACCAGGATCCTCTGTCCACGGGATTTCCCAGGCAAATACTGGAGTGAATTGCCATTCCCTTCTCCAGGGGATCTTCCTGACCCAGGGATCAAACCCATGTCTTCTCTATTGGCAGGCAGACTCTTCACCACCATGCCATCTGGGAAACCCACTGTTCTACATGTATTTTTTAATTAGTTTAACTCTCACAATGACTTTATGAAATACATACCAGTCAGGATAAGGTAGGTTTTGCTGCAGTAACAAAACCCCCCAAATACTCAACGGCTCCCCAAGAACTTACTATTTTTTCTCCAGTTAAATTAGTTTTGACTCATGCCATGTGTCTGCTAATGTTCAGCAGGGGAAACTGTTCCTTATAGTTACTGAGGGTCCCAGAATGATGGAGGTTCCAATTTTGGCATGAAGCCATAGTACAGGAAAGAGCATACAGCAAATGGTGCATTGGCTCTTACAGCTTCTGCCTCGAGGCAATACACATCACTGTGCTCACGTTTCATTAGTCAAAGCAAGTCACATGTTGGATCTTGCATTGAACTCTCTTGCATTGAACTCAGGTCTGTCTGATTTCAAAGCCTGTATTCTTAACTAATAAGTCCACTGCCTTGCAAAATGGCTTGTGGGTCCACTAGAAAGATTTTCAGACTCTCAGCTTCTCCTTGATAGAAATTGCAAGCTGGTGACCTAAGAGCTGTGTTTGACCTCTAGATGTAACTTGTTTGGCTTTCATGGTGTTAAAAACATTCTTAAACATTAATTGCAGATATTTAAAATTGAGATATTTCATACATGCACACACACACACACACACACAAACCCCTTTTCTGCATTCCTGGAACACTGAAGGTCTGATCACCCTGGGGTCCCATTTGCAAATGGCAACAAGGGATGGGGGCTGAGTGGGGTCATCCCCTTTGATGGTGCTTCCTTATCCCCTCCTGTCCCCCACCCACCAGCCCAATATCCTCATCTGCCATACCTGCAGGTCCTGACAGCCTATGAATTTAGACTCTGCCCTAACTCTGCCATACTCAGAGAGTTGCTAATCAGAAAACCCTCTGGTGCCCAACCAACAGAGATAGGTATTGGTCGGGGTGTGTGTGTGTGTGTGTGTTCGTGTGTGACTTCTTGTCCAAAGAAATGAACAAATAGACTGCCCATCAATAAAACTCTAACACAATAATCCAGGGTAGTCCCAGCCACCAGGACAAGCAGGTTAGACATGCAGGAGCAGCCTCGGGGACAATCAAATTCAATACATATGAATTTTATATCAGCAAGTTTCTGCCACCAGCTTATTAAACTGGAGTAATAAGTATGGGGCTGAGTACCACTTAACATACTGCAGCCAGAAGGAGGGTTGATGAGGAGCCAGGCGAGGGCCTCACTGGGGGAATCGATCCAGGCAATGAGAGGACATTCATCACAGCTGTGAGGAGGCCTGAGAACACCCCGCCCAGCGCCGGAGGAGGAGGTGGAGGGGAGGCGGAATACGGAATGCCAAGTGTTCAAGCCAGGACAATTTACCAGTGGTCCTGGTGAAATTAAAGGGCTCCTAGCCATCACCTTGCTTCTGGTTCCTTCCTATAGAAATGCTTTTTCTCCTTATCCAAGCACAGGTTGCTGCACATGGTTGTGCAACTGCATAGCCATAGTGGGTGCCATTTCCACCATGTCTATATGGAAGGTGTCTCCAGGACTTGTGTGCTGTGTATAGTCTACAAAGACACCCATGCAGCCTGGTTCTTGCACCACCAAGTCCTACTCATCCATCCAAGTAGGGTTCAAATATCATGGCCTTTCAGAAACCTCTGCTAACCCCTCCTCTGAACCGCCTCTACTTTTTGCTGTCTCAGTTTTGGTACACGTCCCATTTCTCCAGAGAGTTCTTCCCTGACCATCCCCTGCCCCTCATCCTCAATGTGTTTTCTCTTGTTATTCTCTCTTACAGCATCATGTTCTTTCCCTTCATGGCATTTATCCCAATTTGTAATTAAATATTTATCTGTGTGATTATTATTTCATGTTCTTTTCTGCAGCTGAGCTGTAACCTGCCTAAAAGCAGGGGACCAAACCTTGGTTTTGTCCACTGCTGTTTTCTCAGTCCCAGCACATAGTAGGTGCTTGATATTTAATGACCAGAGGAAAGTGCATACATATAACTTCATTTACTACTCGGCAGGTGAAGCGAGGCCAGGGACCAGCCTTATTCATGCATCGGTCCCCTGGGTACTTAGCAAAACCCCAGCACATAATCAGTGCTCAGTGAGGACCTACTTGAGGAAATAAATCACATGAGCGTCCATCATAAGATTTGCTCAGTTTGCTCTGGCCTTTTCCAAAGCAAACACCTCTTCCTGGATCACCACCGTTTCTACTACTCCTCTTTCTCCAACTTTTTGTCTGGGAGATTTGGGTATGTAATGGACAAAGCTTCCATAGATCAATACCTAACTCAGGGGTTTACAACTTTTGCCTACTGCCTGCTATGTAAATAAAACTTTGCTGGGACCCGGTCAAGACTGTTTGTTTCCATGCTGTAGTTTTGTGCTGTCATGGTGGAGTGGAATAGCTGCCACAGAGACCATATGACCCATGGATGTAAAATATCCGTGAACTGAGACTTTACAGAAAGACTTTGGTGATCCCTGCTTTGGCTTAATAGCCTTGGATAAATAGTTTAAAACTTTCTGAAAGTCAGAGTTCTTATTTGTAAAAGGATTTATAATACTCACTTCATAAGGTGGTTGTGAAGGTTCATGTATGGAAGTTCAATAAATGTTTGCTTTTCTCTCTCTCTCTTTCTTTGTAAAGAAAATTCTGGTCCCTCTTCTGGATTCTCAACAGAAACCCCGTTTGTAGTCACTTATTCAACAAACAGTTATTAAGTACCAACTATGTGCTGAGTGGGCTCCCCTGGTGGCTCAGAGGTTAAAGCATCTGCCTCCAATGCGGGAGACCCGGGTTCGATCCCTGGGTCGGGAAGATCCCCTGGAGAAGGAAATGGTAACCCACTCCAGTATTCTTGCCTGGAGAATCCCATGGACGGAGAAGCCTGGTAGGCTACAGTCCACGGGGTCGCAAAGAGTCGGACATGACTGAGCGACAGAACTGAACGGATGTGCTAGTATTTTGTTAGAGGATTCAGTGGTGAACAAGACACAGACTCTGGCCTCAGGCATCTCCTGGTCTGTGAGGGGAGAAAATAAACAGGTAGCCCAACCCCAACGTGGTAACTGCTGGAGAGCAGGAACCTGGGGAAGTGAGAGCAGCTTCTGTGGGCCTAGGAGGCATCCCAGAGGAAGTGATGGTTAAGCTGGAACACGAAGAAGAGAAGGTGGGTTAGCCAGGGGAAGAGACCTTAGAAGAACCAGTCCCGGAATTATCACTACGTTTATACTTCCATGATGGTGTGATGGCTGGGTAATTATACCAGTCCTCCCGGAGATGAAGCTACGGACAGAGAGCAGTGAGCCATGAGGCTGGGCAGGGAAGCAGAAATTTGTCTTGAAGAAGTCTCTTGCTCTAGGTCCATCCCCAGGAATGTGGGTGCTGAGTCCTGGGGTGGCCCCTGGCTGGATGTGGCTTGGGCTGGTGCTATAGGATGAGGAGTTTGGAGCTCCGACTCCTGGGGGTGGGATGAGCAATAATGGACATGTGTTTTCCATAAGACTTCAGTGTCACCAATGCAAGAGCCTGCAGGCACAGCTGAAGAATCCTCATGAGGGATGACCAGGTGACTAAGTGCTGTTTGGGGTGACTGCACCCTCCCCCCAAGTCCACCACCTGGATCCAGCTATGTGTTACCATGGGTAAATCAAGAAAACTTAGACAACTGCATTTTGATATTGACAGCTAACCTTCACTGAGTATTTACCCTCTGCTAGACACTCTTCTCGGAGAAGGCAATGGCAAGCCACTCCAGTACTCTTGCCTAGAAAACCCCATGGATGGAGGAGCCTGGTAGGCTGCAGTCCATGGGGTCGCTAAGGGTCGGACACGACTGAGCGACTTCACTTTCACTTTTCACTTTCACACATTGGAGAAGGAAATGGCAACCCACTCCAGTGTTCTTGCCTGGAGAATCCCAGGGATGGGGGAGCCTGGTGGGCTTCCGTCTATGGGGTCACACTGAGTCGGACAAGACTGGAGTGACTTGGCAGCAGCAGCAGCAGCAGACACTCTTCTATTGGAGAAGGCAATGGCAAGCCACTCCAGTACTCTTGCCTAGAAAATCCCATGGACAGAGGAGCCTGGTAGACTGCGGTCCATGGGGTCGCAAAGAGTTGGACGCGACTGAGCGACTTCACTTTCACTTTTCACTTTCACACATTGGAGAAGGAAATGGCAACCCACTCCAGTGTTCTTGCCTGGAGAATCCCAGGGACGGGGGAGCCTGGTGGGCTGCCGTCTATGGGGTCACACAGAGTTGGACACGACTGAAGTGACTTAGCAGCAGCAGCAGACACTCTTCTAGAAGGTTTCTATTGGTGCGTGTGTTTAATACCCTCACATACCTGTGAGGAATGAACTATTACTATCCCATTTAGCATTTGAGGAAACAGATCCAGAGTATGTAAGAGGCACAGCTGGAGTCAGGATTTGAATCCAGGAGCCCTAACTGGATTCTTTATAAAACCCTAGATGAGGAGTGGGGATGGGGAGACTAAAGAGCTGGCAAAAGAAAGACTCTAGGCTGCCAGATTTAGACCTCTGATTAAGGGGATGAAAATGAACTTCATAAATGTAAAATGATGATGGATTAAAAAATTTGAAACATTGCTCTTTCAAAAGCTGCCTTGTCCTTTCTTGGATCAAGATGTACCAGGCATTAGGCAAGAATGCCTGTAATATGGTTCCCAAGCTTCAGTGCGCATAAGACGTTTCCTAGGATGTTTGTTTAAAATGCAGATTCCTGATCTTGTGGTGAGAGCATTTGATTCAAAGACTGGGACCAGGAATATGCATTTTTGCAGGCACTCCAGTTTGATTCCACTGTGAGTGAATCCAGAACCACCTTTCAGAAAGCAGTGAAATATAGGAGATCAGGAAAGGTTTGATCCAGCCTCCAAGTGGGTGATTAAGGTGAGATTCTGCTTCTGTCTCTGAGCATCAACTCAAGGAAAGAACTCTGCATTGGAGATCAGAAATAATGACCACACCACTTCCCAGCCACATGCCCCTCCCTGGGGAAGCCACTTAGTCTCTCAGGCTTGGACTCATCAGTTTCTTCATCTGTAAAGTGGACATAATAACGTGACAAGGACCAAGTTCATTAGCTTCTTAGCTGTGTAGTATTGAGAACATCATAGAACCTCTCTGAACCTCAGTTTTCTCACCAATAAAATTGTCAGTAATAATAGTGAAGACATTATGAGGCTTATAATAAATTATTTTATTATATAATAAATAATATATTTTATTAAACAATAAAAAATAATTTACAAAAAGACTATTGGGGAAATTAAATGGGAGGGAAGGGGAAATAGGTGATTAAGAGACTGTTGATAAATGTTTCTGCTCTGCTCCCCCTGCCTCTGTTGGTCCAGTTAATTGCTTCCTCTGGGTGAATTTATCGCTTTGAAAGGAGATGTTCATTCACAGTATGCATTTAGCTCAATCGGTTAAGATGTGGAGTTAGTGAGATCCCAGTTGTGGTTTGATCCCTAAGGTGTTGGGGGATTTCGTTGATTCTATTCAGAAGTTCCCCTCACCCATAGTGGGTTTCCTCATTCCGGCCAGCAGCCCCTGCCAACCTCGAGAGCTGGCAGATGAGGGTAGACAAGGGAGAGCAGGCAGAGGAGGAGGTCATCCATCAACCCCTTCATAGGACACAGGTTTCTCTCAGCAGCAATCAGCAGTGCATCCTTGAATGGGAAGACAGTTCCTTATCATGAGTTTATTAATGGAAGGTTTAGCAGGGCTGGAAGAGATCACTGGGCATTCTGGAAGGCCAGCCAGATCAGGCTGGCAAGTGGCCCCAGCCATCCCTCTGGGTCCCTGGGGAACTTTGGAAGCAGCCCCTGGGCCCGTTGCCTAGTCTCTCAGGAGGATCTTCATCTATCTGGGCAGGGGGAATCTGGGAAAGTATCCCGGTCCTCAGGAAAAAACTGACAGAGGAAAACTTGTTTATGGAGAAAATGTCAATGGAAGTGGTGATCCAGAGTATACCATGTGCTCCGTGCAGCCTGCCTTGATACCATCCCACCTTCAGAGGGCACAGACTACTTCTTGCTGTGGGCCTGTCCTGCTTCACTGTACCTGACTGACTATTCATGCAGATGGTTGGTTACATGATACTTGAAATTCTGTCCTTGAAAAAAATAGAAAATTATAGATAGGTCTCAGGGCCACTTTGTCCTTCATTCTCAATCCAGTACCCTTCTGAGATAGTCATTGGTTTTCCTCTTGTGTATATCTTTCCAGATGAATAATAGTAATAATAATTATTACTGCATTAGTATTGATACTAGCAAACATCCATTGAACACTGACTATGTACCGGTCTTATATTAGCTCATTTAATCTTCACAACAACTCCATCTTACAGAGGAGGAAACTGAGGCTCAAAGGATCTCAGAAATGTCCCCAAGGTTGTACAACCAATAAATTGGATAATTAGAAGGTGAGTCCTGGAAGCATGAGTCTAGAATCTTGCCCTTTGCCATTTTGCTGCACTGTCTTCTACATACTTATTTATATGTTTGTTGAAGGTAAATGCTGTGTGTGTGTGTCCATGTGAATGTGTGGGCAGAGTGGATTATTTTTAAATCATAAGTGGTATCACCCCCAAGTTCAACTAGCAATGTGTCTTGGAATTTTTGCCATGTCAGTAGAAATAGACTTACCTTAGTATCTTTGATGTCTGTTAAGCACTTCATGGACTTCATGGATTGCAAAAATATAATCATGGATTTTTTTTATTACCCTGCTGATAGAACACAGTTAGGTTTTTCCTTTTCTTCTGTATTTTAATCTAAATTTTATCTTTATGTTGTAATTAAAAATTTACATTTTTAAAGACAGGATTTGCATTTCGACAAAGGATGCATGTTGACTGTGCATTGTTTCTTGGGTCTTGTATCTTGCCTCATGTAGAAGCACATCTGATCCTGTACTAGATCCAGATGCAGACCCTGACCTAGTTCTTTCTGTATCTCCTTGCTAGAACTGCTCCTGGTGTGTAGTAGGGGCTTAGTGACTTAATGAATCAATGACTGAATGATGCATTGGTTCTATTGTTGCTTAATAAGCTACCATGAAACTTAGTGACTTAGAAGAGAGCATGCTTATTATCAGACAGTTCTGGTGGATCAGGAATTCAAGCAGAGCTCAGGTCTTGGGTCTCAGGGTCTCTCCTGGCTTGCAATCATGGTGTCAATGGGGGCTCACAGGTCTCAAGTCTCAACTGGTGAAGTGTCTGCTTTCAAACTTGTGTTGCTTTTGGTAGAATTAAATTCCTCATGACTGGTGGAAAGAGAGCTTCAGTTCCTCTTGTCTATTGACAAATAGGTCTCTCCAACATGGCCATTTGCCTGATCAAAGTGTGCAAGCTGAGAGGATAACAAAGTCTTCTGGCAAAACAGGAGTTACAATCTTCTATAATCTAATCGCAGGAGTGACGTTCCCATCACTTTTGTTGTGTTCTACCGATTAGAAGCAAGTCACAGTCCTATGTACACTCAAAGGGAGGAGTTTTATGGGATAAATACCAGGAAGTGTGAATCACTCAGAGAGGTTAAGTGATTTGCTTAAAAATCACACAGCCAGCAAGAGGAAGAGCCAGGATTTGAATCTAGGAATTACCCTGAGTTTAAGCATTAAAACAGGCCATTAGGACCTAAGGTTTGCTTGACATAGTCAAATACAAGGGGCCAAGATGGCAGTGTTACAAAGAAGCACCCTGGTGTGGTGGAAAGAGAAGAGGATGTTAGCAGCAAGAGACCTAAGTTTGAATCCTAGCCATGCAACGTCTTGCTCTATGACTCTAGGCACTGCCTCCAGTGACCCTTACTGAGTCTCAGTTTTCTAATCTGCAAATGGGATTGTTGTGAAGGTTAAACATGATAATAAACGGATGTAAAGTCCTGCTCAGAATGCTCAGCAAGAAGTCTGCACCCCATGGATGCAGCTGCTATTTTCATGGAAGCTGGCTGGGCAATGGCATTGCTTATAAATATATATTACACGCTTTTGAGAGGTTCTTCAAAACCGAGTTATTAACTGTAATGGTCTCAGTCTGGGGCACTCCTTCTGAGGTGTCATTTATGATGGCTGTTTTCTGTTTGTTGATTTTGCACACACAAACCACTTGATTAAGAACTGATGAAAAAAAATAGTAATTCAAGCAAATGAAAGGATGTTCCATGAGAGGAAGTCTTGACAACCGTGAAATTAGTGCATGAGTATAGTTGCCATGGTTAATCATGACTGAATAACTGGCCTCAGTGGGAAACTGCCACATTAGACAACGAATATCAAGAGAACTTACCCACTGTGCACTGAGGACAACACTCAGAATGTGCACGCTAGGTGGTGGGGTTATAGGCAGATGGTCACCCCTCGCTACGATGGGTTTCAGACCAACTGAGAAATTAATAGACATAGGAGTGAGACAGGGATAAAAACATCAAACTTGTTGCTGGCTCATCTAGATGGAAGACTATAGCTTGGACTTGTGACTCTAGTCAATTTTCTTAATACACCTTCTCTGGTCTAGAACTTGAAACCTTCTTAAAGGGAGAGCTAGGAATGAAGTGGGGGCAGGGTGGGCAGGGTGGTGTGTAGAGAAAGTGTAGGGGGATGATGAAACGTTAAGATAAGGGAAAATGGAGGCAAAGAGAAGAAAAGAGAGGAGGAAGTGGAGGAGGAGGGAGATATTAAATGTCAAAAAGTGACAACAGCCCAGTGGAGCTCAGATGCTTGTCAACTAACCAATAAGATCATTGTTCTGCCTCTCAGGAGGTGGAGTCAGTGAGAGGCAGAAGGGAAGGTAAAGGCTTATTCACCCAGTGATGGTACAACTCTATTTTATGAATCAGTCTAGACACTTCATAAAGGAGGGTCTGGTTCCCCCGTTTCATCAGAGAATGATCATTGTAATTATACCAAATATTTACTGAGTTTATACTATGTGTCAGGCATTGTGCCAAGTCTTTTAAATGAATTATCTCTTTTAGTCCTCACAGCAATCCTTTGAAAGGGAGAATAAAATTAGACCCATTTCATAAGTGAGGGTGTCACTGGGACTGTGGCACCTTGTCAACTAGCCAAGGTCCCACAGCGAGTAAATGTCAGACTGAGAACCAAATCCAGGTCTATCTGCTCTGAAATCTGTGTTTTTAAAATGGCAGTTTCTAGAAAGATGATCCATGTGCTTCATGACTCAGAATCATCAGGATGTGTTTAACATGTGCAAATTTCAGCCTGCCTGACTCAGGAAGTCTTGAGGACTAGCACAGGGGTGTACACTTTAAGCAAGGACACTTGGTGATTCTAATGCACACCAAAATTTGACTATGATTGCACTGGGAGGATGGATTTCCAATTCAGCTTTTGCTAATTTACCTTTGGGACAAGAAAATGGGTACTTGTTTGCAAAGAGGATCTTTCCTTACTGATTTTTACTAATTTATTGAATCTGGCAGCTCACTGGGAGCTGGATAAGCTCAGCCTCTCTCCTCTTAGATATCTGAACTCCTGCAAAGGTCTGGATGTCACTCCTCATATATCTTTTCTTTACAATATTCAACATAGAGGTTTTTTTTTTTTCCTTTTGAATAGTGGTGATCTTTATACCAACAGAGGATAAGAAAAGGGGTACTGCCTTCTGAAAAGCTGACCCCCCCACACCCACTTTTGCTTTTCAGTACATGACTATTTACATAGACCGGCATAGTTGAATACATTCATTTGCATAGATTTTCATGCACTGGGGATGTGCTTGGATTCTTTCTATTCATTTGGATCTATGCTTGAATGTGTTCTGTATATTACAACTTCCTACCCTCCCATTGGACCTAATTTAACTCTGATTTCAATGGTTTTACTTATTTACTTTTTTCAGTTAAAAATTTTTTCCCCATAGGGGATAGTTAGCTCTGGGAATCTAACTTGGTAACTGGGACAGATGCAGTTTCTTTTATTGGCCAATGGGAGACAATGTAGAGCAGTGGTTAACAGCATGGATTCTGCCATTAGATCTGGGTCCAAATCGTGGTTTATACAGTTGCTAGCTATGTAACACTGAGTAAGTCACTTGACTGCCTCAAAGCTTTGTTTCCTCAATGATATCAGGCAATAATAATAGTACTTCCCTAATAATGCTGTGGGGATTAAATGCATGTAAACCATTTGTCTGGCACATGGTTCATACTAGCTGTTGCTGCTGCTGCCAAGTCACTTCAGCCGTGTCCGACTCTGTGTGACCCCATAGATGGAAGCCCACCAGGCTCCCCTGTCCCTGGGATTCTCCAGGCAAGAACACTGGAGTGGGTTGCCATTTCCTTCTCCACATACTACCTGGCACATGACTTAAAAAATGGGAGCTCCTGAAAAGTATGATTTAATCTGTCTGGATACCATCTCAATTCCTCTTCCTGGGAATATAGGAAGGTGTTTCAGCCTTCTATACAATGAGATTGGGGCCATGTGACTGGATTCTGTCCAGTGGAAATGGATATAAGTGATATGACCCTCTTCTAGTTATTGTTCAGTAACTCAGTCATGTCTGACTCTTTGTGACTCCATGGACTGCAGCATGCCAGGCTTCCCTGTCCTTCACTGTCTCCTGGAATTTGCTCAAACTCAAGTCCATTGAGTCGATGATGCCATCTAACCATCTCATCTTCTGTTGCCCCTGCCTCCTCCTGCCCTCAATCTTTCCCAGCATTAGGGTCTTTTCCAATGAGTCAGCTCTTCACATCAGGTGGCTGAAATATTGGAGCTTCAGTTTCAGCATCATTCCTTCCAATGAATATTCAGGACTGATTTCCTTTAGGAGTGACTGGTTTAATCTCCTTGCTTTCCAAGGTACTCTCAAGAGTCTTCTCCAGCACCACAGTTAGAAAGCATCAATTATTTGGTACTCAACCATCTTTATGGTCCAACTCTTTCATCTGTACATGAGTACTGGAAAAACCATAGCTTTGACTATTTGGATCTTTGTCAGCAAAGTAATGTCTCTGCTTTTGAATAGCTGTCTAGGTTTGTCATAGCTTTTCTTCTAAGGAGCAAGCGTCTTTTAATTTCATGGCTGCAGTTACCATCCAGAGTGATTTTGGAGCCCCCCAAAATAAAGTCTGTCACTGTTTCCATTGTTTCCCTATCTATTTGCTATGAAGTGATGGGACCAATGCCATGATCTTAGTTTTTTGTATGTTGAGTTTTAAGCCAGCTTTTTCATTCTCCTCTTTCATCTTCATCAAGAGGCTCTTTAGTTCCTCTTCACTTTCTGCCATTAGGGTGGTGTCATCTGCATATCTGAGGTTATTGATATTTCTCCAGATAATCTTGATTTCAGCTTGAGCATCATCCAGTCTGGCATTTTGCATGAGTTACTCTGCATATAAGTTAAATATTAGGGTGACAATATATAGCCTTGATGTACTCCTTTCCCAATTTTGAACTAGTTTTTTGTTCCATGTCTGGTTCTGTTGTTTCTTGACCTGTGTACAGTTTTTCTCAGGAGGCAGGTAAGCTGGTCTGGTGTTCCCATCTTTTAAAGAGTTTTCCACAGTTTGTTGAAACCCATATAGTCAAAGGCTTTAGTGTAGTCAATGAAGCAGATATTTTTCTGGCATTCTCTTGCTTTTTCTCTGATCCAGCAGATGTTGGCAATTTGATCTCTGGTTCCTCTGCCTTTTCTTAATCCAGCTTCTACATCTGGAAATTCTCAGTTCATGTACAGTTGAAGGAATTTAGCATTACCTTGCTAGCATGTGAATTGAGTAGAATTGTGTGGTAGTTTGAACATTCTTTGGCATTGTCATTCCTTGAGATTGGAGTGAAAACTGACCTTTTCCAGTCCTGTGGCCACTGCTGAGTTTTCCAGAGTTGCTGGCATATTGAGTGCAGCCCTTTAACAGCATCATGTTTTAGGATTTGAAATAGCTTAGCTGGAATTTTCATCACTTCCACTAGCTTTGTTTGTCGTGACGCTTCCTAAGGCCCACTTGGCTTCACACTCCAGGATGTCTGGTTCTAGGTGAATGATCACGCCATTGTGGTTATCCAGGTCATTAAGACCTTTTTTGTACAGCTCTTCCACGTATTCTTGTCACTTCTTAGTATTTTTTGCTTCTGTTAGGTCTATACTATTTCTGTCCTTTATTGTGCCCATCTTTGCATGAAATGTTCCCTTGATATGTCTAATTTTCTTGAAGAGATCTCTTTCACATTCTATTATTTTCATCTACTTCTTTGCATTGTTCACTTAGGAAGGCTTTTTCCTCTCTCCTTGCTGTTCTTTGGAATTCTGCATTCATATGGGCAGGGCTGCAAACTCCCCTATAAATTGTTCATGATCTCTGACTTTTGTAGTGACTATTCAGGCCACATTTTGAAGTTTATACACTATACTATGCAATGAACCATGACCTGTGAAAAGGAGCTTTCCAGGAGTGCTTCTCAACCTTCATCAGACTGTGATGTGTATAAGACATGAACCTTTGTTTGTTAAGGCACTGGGATTTTGGAGATATTTGTTACAGCAGCTATTGCCAACCACCCTGACTGATACAGCCAGGTATTCTCTGTTCCCCAGGAGGATGAGGGCAGGAGAAAGAGGGACCAAGTAAACAGGAATTATGGTGTCTAGGAGAAGATGTGGACTTTGGGTCAGACATGGTTACTGGCTGCATATCCAGTATATACAACATATACACAAAAATCAGCTTTGAATTTATAAAAGATTGTTTTCTCAAATGTACAACACTATGTCTAAAACTTAAGTTTCAGAGTTAATTTGAGAATTAGGAATAATGTATGTGAAAGCCTAACATATAGTAGATGCTCAATAAATGGTGTTATTATAGTTCTTTTTCAATAGTCTTAAGCCTTTTGCCCAAGTGTTAGCAATTCTGATGTCCTAGGGTTAGGATGGTGTCAGGGAGTGAAGGGTTGGCCAAGCTGCTGGCATCTAGTGCCACAGTAGAACATTCTACTTTTGATGGGCCAGAGCCAGAGGTGTGGGTCCACATTGGAATCCCTTAGGACAAACCAACAGGCAAATCCAGAGACTAAGTGTATCCCCTCAGTCCTAAAGCAGCATTTCTCAAAGTATAATCTATGGACTTCCCTTTTGTACAGTACTGGGGTACTGTTAAAAAACGACTATTCATGGGCCCGACCCCCATCAACTAAATCAGACTCTAGAGTTGTGGGTCCCATTAGCTGTGCTTTTAGTGAGATCCTCCAGGTGGTTTCGAATACCCTAAAGTTAACATCACTGATATAGGACAGTCACTAATCAGAGACTGTCTAAGATAAGACTAGAAGGAGAGTTGGTTAACAGTAGTAATGGTTGCCATTTCTTCTCAACCATGACAGTAAGTGCACCTTATAGGTGTCCCCCACCATTCTAACCTATTTATTTCCTTACTTTCCGTAGTGAGAATTCTGCTGGAGAAGGTTGCCTATATTAACTCATTTAGTCACCACTCAGCAAGAGCTCTATATTAGTTTGCTGGGGTTGCCACAACAAATGACCACAACGTGGTGGCTTAAAACAACAGAAACTGATTCTCTCAAAGTCTTGGAGATCAGAAGTCTGAAATCTAGGTATTGTCAGGGCCCTGCTCCCTCCAAAGACTCCAGGCAAAAATCCTTCTTTACCTCTCAGCTTCAGTAGTTGCCAGCAATCCTTGATACTTCTTGACTTGTGGCAGCATAACTCCAATCTGTGTCTCTGCCTTCACATGGCCATCTTCCTTCTGTCTATGTCTTTGTGTCTATATGTCCCTCTTCTCATAAGGGCACCAATATTATTAGACTTAGGACCCAACTCAATTCAGTATGATTTCATCTTAGCTTGATTACATCTGCAAAGACTGTTTTCAACCAGGAAATTAAGGAGAATAGTATTCAACCCAGTGTAGACTATTATTAACCCACTTTACATAGGGGTAAATGTAGGCTCAGAGAGATCACTTAGATAGGGGTGCTTGCATGCATGCTCAGTCTCTCCAGTCATACCCGACTCTTTGTAACTCTATGGACAGTAGCCCACCAGGGTCCTCTGTCCATGGGATTTCCCAGGCAAGAGTACTGGAGTGGGTTGTCATGCCCTCCTCCAGGGGATCTTCCCGACCCAGGGGTTGAACCTGCGTCTTTTATGTCTCCTGCATTGGCAGGTAGATTCTTTACCACTAGTGCCACCTGAGAAGCCCGTAGGTAGTGGTACTGGGGTTCAAACCAAGGCAGGCTCAGTCCAGAGCTCATGTTCTCTGCTGCCTTTCTGGGACACAGAAAGAGACCTCGAGGATATTGTTCTGATATCCTTGAGGTATCCTTGTCTGAGTATGTGTCAGTGGCTATGTGCTTGGTGGGCAGATTGAACTGGTCTGAAAGTAGACACTGAGCATGTGGCTCATAGCATAGGACAGGCTGTGGCAAGCTGGGGTGACTGGACTTATCTAATGACCTCTTTTTCAGCTCAGCCCTGTTGTTTCACTTTCCTATTGTCATTAAGTCCAAACTTGGTGGCTTAAAGCAATAACAATCTCTTATTTCTCATGATTCTGTAAATTGACTAGGCAAAGCTGTTTACATAGTGTTGATTGGGTCACTCATGCTGGTGTGTTCAGTTGGGAGTCTTTTGTACCTGGACTCTCTCAGCACATTTCTTACCTTTTAGGCCCACTCCATGTGGAGGACAGCCTGGACTTCCTTACAGCATGGCGGCTAGGTTCTAAGAGGAGTGTTCCAAGAAGGTAAGCCCACTGTTTAAATGCTTATTAAACCTCCTTGCATTACACATGCTTTGGTCTGATTGGTCAATTTCAGAGCCAAGGATACAGACCAAAAGGCACTGGTGGCCACAATGGAATAGTTTATGAGCCCTGCATTTTGGGGTGAGTTGGCAGCTGCTACATGCTTCCCTAAGGCCAGAGAATCAGTCTCTTGGCCAAAGTCCTTCTCACTCGTTGGTCAGCTTTCTGTAGCTTTCTGTGTTTGAAGACCTACCAATTAATTCATGTGTAGTATTTGAACTATTATTCACACTCAAGCAATCCCAGAAGGCCACGTTCCTGTCTGATGTGGGCACGATCCACCACTTTGGCCTTGTTTACTTCTAATGCCAGAGACAGACTTGCCTCTGGCCTTGATGTGATTGAGGATTGATGACTTCTTTTCTTCTGGTAGCTTTTCCTCTTGCTGCACAAGTGATATGGATTAATCATAACCCACATAGACAAACAAAAGGAAGAGAATTAAAATCACCTGTAGGGTCATATGCTGCACCCACCCCTCAGATTCTCCTAAAGAAGCATGTGTTGCCCAGATGCTGGGTATGCTCCTGGTGGCTGGCCTTCCAGTACCATCCAGTGACTGATGAATGCAGAGGCATAAAGTCTCAGCCCAACTTGGAGCCCTCTGAAGGACTATTCTAGATCTATAGCCCCCTGTAGTGAAGTCCAAGCTCTCCCTCTGCCTGCTTCCCGCTTCCTCATTCTCCCAAAGGTGTTGGTCCTAAGAGTCCTTCTCAATAAGCATGCTTTGTGCTAAACTCCATTTCAGCGGCTGCTTCCTGGGGAACCCACAGCAACATTGCACTTCATCAGTCACAGTCTCAGGAGATAACCACTGTGACCATTCTGGCCATATCAACCTGATGCTTTAAAACTCTCCATCTTTCGTGTGCATATTTTTGCTTTGTTTTTATAAAACCAGGGTCACAAATGCTTCTGTTTGATACGGGGCTGTTTGATGGTTAAGAACCCTAAAGACCAATGGCTTGGGTTCAAATTCCAGCTCTGCCATGGCCTGGGCTTGTCATCTTGGACACATTATGTAATTTCTCTGAGACTTAGTCTCCTCATCTGTAAAATGGTAGATAATAATGTACCCTGTTTCAAAGGTTGTTTTCAGGAATCAATGAGTTAATATATGTAAAGTGCCTAGAACTATAGAATAATTTGTCAGTACATATTAGTTGCTACTATGACTTTCATAACTGGGTTTTTTTTCAATATATTGTATCATTTTCCATGGCACCTAGTATTTTTCTCTGTCATTGTTGTTAATGGCTTCATGACACTGTTGTAAGAGCGTACCATAGTTTATTGAACTGATCACCTATCATGCAGGGACATTCTTGGTATAGAAATCAGCTTATGGAAAGGCCAGGAGGCTAAAGAGCATGTGGATCTGAAACTGATTCAGTGTGGGGGAAATTGATGGAGGAGAGCAGAATCAGACCCTGTAAGCCTTTGGCTGAGGTTTGGGCTTTACCCTGTGGTTGGTGGTCCTGGTGGACAATGTCTCTCTCTGATAGAGCTGCAGACAGTAGACTATTGGGTCTAGGACAGATTTTTATCAGAAAGAAGAGTCTTCTTGGGGACACATTAGGGTCAGCATGGTCTTGATTCTCCAGGCTTTTATGCTGGAGACAGAAGGCAGGGCAAGAGGATGATATGCTGTTTGCCCAGTTGCCTCCGGAGAAGCAGCTTTTGTCTGACCCTTTCATAAAACCCTCACATCCTGAGCGGTCAGGATGCTGCAAACTCTCTTATTTGGAGCATACAATAGACTCCTCAAATTGGATTCCTGGAGCAGGCAAACAAACCATCAGCTCATTGTTAGCTATTGTGGGCAGAGTCAACTCACTTGTGGTGAGGGATCATTAGCAAGGGCGAGGAACTCAAGTGCTGGGCCAGAGGGAAGTGAGCTCATGGGGAGGAGACCTTGCTTGCTCCTTCTTCACTTTTAAAAACCAATAAGCAAACAACATCCACAAACTCCTTCTTGGATGAAAGAAAAGAGGTCCTTTGTGAAGACTGTTTTGGATTTTGAATTTGATGAAACCTTTATACCTTGGAGCAGGCTAGGCTGTGGGAGGAGGAGAGTGTCACCATATATGGTTGTGTAGGTTGGGCACTGAACAACTCATTCACATTATAACTGATGGAGTTGACAGCCCCTAGGGCTGTGCTGTGTTCATCTGGAATGGTTTCATGCAGCAGCTCTTATGTAGGTGCCCAGGAGAGGACTGAATCAACTAATTACTTCCGGGGCTGGGAAGGAAGCAAGCACAGGCCTTCTGATTCCTGAAAGGAGAGAAAATAGAATTTCTCAAGTGTTTGCAAGTAGGGAATATATTTATGATTGGAGATCTTCTTCCCTAATAGTTATTAAGCTAGCCAACTTTGAAAAAAATGTGTATTTTTATATTTGAATAGGCAACATTTCCACATGGTTCAAAATTCAAAAGGCTTGAAAAGGTTTTCAATGACAAGCCTCCCTTCTATTGTGTCCTCTAGATGTTACCTAGCATGGGCTCAAAGTACAAGCATCACAAGAAGCCAAAGTCTTGACAGTAGGTGTTTGCAGCAAAGCAAGGGCTTATTTTCAGGACAGCAGGCAAGGAGAATGGGCAACTCATGCTCCCCAGGCAAACTCCTTTCAGGCAGGAGTTTTTAAAGACTGTTAGGGGAGAGGGCCGTAGGCTGGTCATCCAGCTGTTAACATTCTTTTGATTGGCTGGTGGTGAGGTAATAGGGTGATGTTTCAGGAATCTCAGCCTCCAGGCAGGTTAATTATAAAGGCAGGGAAACTTGGATTTAGGGGCCTCGGTTTCATAGACACTGAGGCCCCTATGTGTCTCAGTGGGGCCTCGAGATCCTTCAAGGCAGCTGACAGTACTGACTTGCCTTTCTCCTTGGCCAACTCTTGATCTTATGTCAAGACTTCAAGAGACTTTCTCAGCCTACCTTATCCCTGCACCCAATCATCATTCTTGGTAGATAGAATTTGTCATTCATTTAACAGCTATCTGACAGTCATCCAGCCTCCCTTTTTCTTTTCTTTCCCTCTTTCCTCCCCTGCCTCTTTTTTTCTTTTTTTTTGATCCCAGGGGACAGGGTGGAGTTTTTCATCCTCTTTTTCCTGGAGATTTCATGAATATGGGGAATGAGATTCACACTGCACTCCATTCTGCAGAAACCCAACTAGATTCTGCCTTAAACATCTGTAGTTTTGCCCATCAAGGTTTCTCCCCAATAGGGGGTCTTATCCCTCTCTGCCTGTATTCTCTTCTTTCTGCTTTCTCTCCCTCTTTTTCCTCTCCCATTCTGCAGCCTCCCAAAGCCCCTCAGGTGTGTTAAGGAATTCTACTCCCACACTCAGCATCCCTTTTAAAACAGGAGAGAAGTTGGAGATTAGCTACAAAGGCCACCCTTGGCAGGGTAGGGGTGAGGATAGGACTAAAGGTGAAGATGACTTATCAAAGGGAGGGGTGATGGGAGCAGTTTGCCCTGGTAGTACTTCCAAAATCTTGGCTCTCTGTGCACCAATTCAAAATAGAAATAGGGAGACAGAGTTATGGAGGAGAAAGAAAGAGTGGCTTTATTTCTTTGCCAGGAAAGGGGAAACACAGTAGGCTAGCACCTCAAGAACTGAGCCCCACTCCCTGGTGAATAGAGAGAGATTATATAGTCAGGCAGGGGCACATGATAAGGGTCAAGGCTCTAAAAGTCTTGTATTCTTTCTTCTGCAAAGTTTCAAAGTGGTGGGGTTGCTAACAAGATTTTCCAACACAAGAGACGACTCTACACATGGACATCACCAAATAGCCAATAGCAGAATCATATTGATTATATTCTTTGCAGTCAAAGATGGAGAAACTCTATATAGTCAGCAAAAACAAGACCTGGAGTTGATTATGGCTCAGATCATCAGCTCCTTATTGCAAAATTCAGGCTTAAATTGAAGAGAGTAGGGAAAACCACTAGGCCATTCAGGTATGACCTAAGTCAAATCCCTTATGATTATTCAGTGACGATATTGAATAGATTCAAGGGATCTGGTAGACAGAGTGCCTGAAGAACTATGGATGGAGGTTCATAACATTGTACAGGAGGCAGTGACCAAGACCATCCCCAAGAAAAAGAAATGCAAGTGGGCAAAGTGGTTTTCTGAGGAGGCTTTACAAATAGCTGAGAAAAGAAGAGAAGTGAAAAGCAAGGGAGAAAAGGAAAGATGTACCCAACTGAATGCAGAGTTCCAGAGAACAGTAAGGAGAGATAAGAAGGCTTTCTTCAATGAACAACGCAAAGTAATAAAAGAAAACAGTTGAATAGGGAGAGATCTCTTCAAGAAGATTGGAAAGATCTAGGGAACATTTTATGCAAGGATGGGCACGATAAAGGACAAACAATAAGGATGTAACAGACGCATAAGAGATTAAGAAGAGGTGGTAAGAATACACAGAAGAACTATACGAAAAAGATCTTCATGACCCAGATAACCACAATGGTGTGGTCACTCAGCTAGAGCCAGCATCCTGGAGTGTGAAATTAGTGGGTTTTAGGAAGCATTACTATAGAAAAAGCTACTGGAAGTGATGGAATTCCAGCTGATCTACTTCAAATCCTAAAAGACAATGTTGTTAAAGGGCTGCACTCAATATATCAGCAAATTTGGAAAACTCAGCGGTGGCCATGGGGCTGGAAAGGGTCAGATTTCATTCCAGTCCCAAAGTAGGGCAATGCCAAAGAATGTTCAAACTACCATATAATTGTGTTCATTTTGCATGCTGGTAAGGTTACGCTCAAAATCCTTCAAGCTAGGATTTAGCAGTACATGAACATGAACTGAGAACTTCCAAATGTGCAAGCTGGATTTAGAAAATGCAGAGGAACCAGAGATCAAACTGCCAGCATCCGTTGGATCATAGAGAAAGCAAGGGAATTCCGGAATAAAACATCTACTCCTGCTTCTGTGCCAAACCTTTTACTGTGTGCATCACAATAAACTGTGGAACATTCTTAAAGAGATAGGAATACCAGGCCACCTTATCTGTCTCTTGAGAAAACTGTATGCGGGTCAAGAAATGACAATTAGAGCCTTACATGGGACAACAAACTGGTTCAAAATTGGGAACGGAGTGAGACAAGGCTGTATACAGTCACCCTGTTTACTTAACTTATATGCAGAGTACATCATGTGACATGCCAGGCTGGATGAATCACAGGCTGGAATCAAGGTTGTGGGAACAAGTATCAACAACCTCAGATATGCAGACGACAGCACTCTAAAGGCTGGAAGTAAAGAGGAACTAAAGAGCCTCTTGATGAGGGTAAAAGAGGAGAGTGAAAAAGCTGGTTTAAAACTTAACATTCAAAAAAGTAGGATCATGGCATCTGGTCCCATCACTTCATGGCAATAGATGGGGAAACAATGGAAACAGTGACAGATTTTCTCTTTTTGGGCTTCAAAATCACTGCAGATGGTGAGTGTAGCCATGAAATTAAACGATGCTTGTTTTTTAAAGGAAAGCTATGATAAACCATGACAGCATATTAAAAAGCCGAGACATGACTTTGCTGACAAAGGTCCATATATTCAAAGCTATGGTCTTTGCAGTAGTCATGTACAGATGTGAGAGTTGGACTGTAAAGAAGGCTGAGTGGCAAAGAATTGATGCTTTCAAATTGTGGTGCTGACGAAGATTCTTGAGAGTACCCTGGATCACAAGAAGATCAAACCAGTCAATCCTAATGGAAATCAACCCTGGATATTCATTGGAAGGACTGATGTTGAAGCTGAAACTCCAGTACTTTGGCCACCTGATTCAAAGAACGGATTCATTGGAAAAGACCTTGATACTGAGAAAGATTGAAGGCAAAAGGAGAAGAGGGCAACAGTGGATGAGATGGTTAGATAGCATCACTGATTCAATGGACATGAATTAGAGCAAACTCCAGGAGTAATGAAGGACAAGGAAGCCTGGTGTGCTGCAGTCCACGGGGTTGCAAAGAGTCAGACATGACTCGGTGATTGAACTACAACAACTACAGGGCCTTAGTTTGTCCAGCCTCTTAATCTTGATGAGCCTCTCTAGTCCCTTTAATTTGGCCTCAAGTTCTTGCTTCTCCCTGATTAGCAAGTGTTCTGCCCTTTGGATCTCAGAGAAGGTCAGGGAGGCCGGGGTCTTGCCTATAAGTAAAGTGAAAGTTGTCAAGGCTCAGTCATGTCCATCTCTTTGTGACTCCATGGACTGTAGCCTGTCAGGATTTCTGTCCATGGGATTCTCCAGACAGGAATACTGGAGTGGGTTGACTATAACATGTACACCCGTGGCTGATTCATGTTGATGTATGGCAAAAACCACCACAATATTGTAAAGTAATTAGCCTCCAATTAAATAATTTTTTTAAAAAAGAAGAAAGGAAAGAAATGAAAGACAAAAAGGCCTCCATGCCCAGGTGCCCCACAGGGACTTGCTCAGCATTAGTAGGAAATGGGAGGGGGTGTCATTGTCAGCAGAGAATTCAAATCAATATTGAAACTATGATGCCCATCCTTTTTCCTTTTTTATTATTGACAAGCATTGGCCAGAAATTTTAAACAACGTCCATGATAAAACAGTTTCCCTTCCCCACATGCAACTACTACTACAAAGTAGATTGACAGCTAGGGAATACAAGAAGGGAAAATTTTAAAATCTAGGGTGGGACAGCCAGGCTTGAATCCCAGCTTCAGTGTTTACTGGCTGTTGTGACCTTGGGTGAGTTACACCACTTCACAGAACTTGTGAACTGAGTATTGTACAACTTCAGGCATTGTTGGTAGCTTGGAGCTATTATTAATAGTGGGACTTCCCTGGTGGCTCAGACAGTAAAGCGTCTGTCTGCAATGCGGGAGACCCGGGTTCGATCCCTGGGTCGGGAAGATCCCTTGGAGAAGGAAATTAACAAACGTTGTTAAGGCAAGACTGGGTTTCCTCGCTGGTACAGTTTTCTGGGTTATCTTGACCTTTCATAGGCTTCCCAGGAGGCTCAAGTGGTAAAGAATTCACCTGCCAATGTAGGAGATGCAGGAGATGTGGGTTTGATCCCTTAGTAAGGAAGATGCCCTATAGGAGGAAGTGGCAATCCACTTCAGTATTCTTGCTCAGAAAATCCCATGGACAGAGGAGCCTGGAGGGCTATAGTCCATGGAGCCTCAAAGAGTTGGATGTGACTAAGCACACACTCAAGCATGATGCCCAACTTTTGTTGTTTTTGAGCTATTTTACAACTTTGCAACTTGCAGAAAACTGATAACGCAAATGATTCTTCTCCACTGAAATGCCAATGAGCTGTGTCTAGTAGAATGCAATTGATTATGATTATGTGACTATTGAGTTTTGCATTTATTAAGCAAATTTTATTTCTGGAATCCTGATTATGCCCAAGTGTCTGTTCTTTGGCTTCTCCTTTGAACCACTGCTAACATATTTCTGACTTTCTCATTAATGAATGAATTCAATAAAATCTTTGACATGTGTTTATATTTGTGTGAGGGTCAATATTTCACTTGTTTTAAAAACATTATCTTTTAACATTTGTGCTATTTTTGTTCCATTTCATAAAGAAAGAAACCGCAGCTCAGCTCCCCTCCTCACATCCTAGATCCCCAACCAGAAGAAAGTGCTTTCGGGCTGTGTGTGTGTGCATGCGTGCTCATTAGAGCCCAGTTCAAGGAGGCAGAGCTGGCCAGTGGTGGAAAGAGGTCTGTGGGGCCTTGAAGGCCTTGTGCTTCCCTGGTTTCTCTCTCTGATCTCCTTGTGTGTCACCAAGCTGGGTGGGCTGTCTGCCTTTTCTCTGTAGGCTTTTCTGTTCCCTGCCCTAGTCTGCTTTCTTTTCTGGATTCCCTTTCCTTTCTTTACTTTTACCATTTTGGCTACAAAAACAAGAGACGCTTAACTGTAATGATTATGTTGACTGAATGATTTAAATCTGTCGTTGATTTAAAAATCAAGGGACTTAAGAAAAAAGTGATAAACAAAGTTAAGTGCTTTTAAGTGGGAGTATGGCACATGGTTATGATTTTTGCCCCTAATGTTGTCAGTAAGGCAAAGTGCTGTGCCCCAGTGGAGATCTTCTGCACCGAGATGCTCAAGCTCTATTTTAGGTGTGTCTGAGCCTTGGATTCGTATGGTCTGGATATCCACTGCAACATGACCAGGAATCAATTCTCCCCTCTCTGACTTCCTAGCTTTCAATCTACTTTTCCCCCAAGCTATTGATCAATCTCTTTCACTTGGGCAAGTTGATTCAGCACGGTGAGCTTTCCTTATCAGAAAAATGAGGCTGACAGTTTCTATCTGATTAGGATATAATAAAAATGTATACACTCGTGCATTCACTTGCTCATTTGACATTTATTGAGCAATTCCTATATGTTAAGAACTCCTCTAGGCCTTGGGGAATATAGAAGTGGAAACATACCTACAACACACACCCTGCATGCCCACCTGGAGCTTATATGCTAGGGCAGGGGTTGGCATACATTTTCATTAAAGGACTGGATCGTAAATTTTTAGACTTTGATGGCCACAGAATATGTTTCCATTACATTTTTAAAGGGTTTTATCTAAAACCCTTTAAAAATGTAAAAACCATCTTATTAGTTCATGAGCCATAAAAAGGTCACAAGCTGGATTTGGCTGACTCCTGTTGTAGTGGATTCAGTGAGATAATAGCTATAAAGTATTTTAGCAGACATAATGATGATGTAAAGTGCTTAGCACAGCTCCTGGACCAGAGTCTGGGCTCAGTAAATAGTTAGCTGTATCACTTGCCAACCTCAACTCCCTATACCACTCCCTTGCGCTCCTTTGGTGGTGTGTCTCAGACCCAGAGCTTCTGGCTGCTCTGCCCACCTTGTGGAAGTGAGCAAGGCCCTTCCAGTGGCTCTCCTCCTCCCCACAAGGTCAGCGGGTGGCTGTAGGCATCCATCCTCCCCTTGGGCCACAGCCACGCCTGGCAGCCCCTGGCAGGCAGGCCATTGGTCTCCTGCCTGGCCTCGTCAGGACATACTTCCGCTGGCCCCGTGGCATCCCAGGGAAAAGAGCCAGAACCTGCTGGGATGACTCATGATGCCGCAGCCTCCTGGCTCAGATCTCTGCAGGCCCACAGCCGTGAGGCACCACTGGGGTGTGGTGGAAGTGAACTGGTCATTGCTCAAGACGCCCTCCTCTCACCAGGACTGCATGACCTGAGGACGTCTCTCAGCTGCTGGAAGTTTTCTGAACATGGAATGAAATAGTCCAGATCTAGGTTAAATTCCCCCACTGGGCAGTCAGCTGTCAGCTCTCACATCCTGGGCAGAAGCAGGGACTGGGAACCTCTCTGGGGGTCCAGAGGTTAAGAATCTGCCTTCCAGTGTAGGGTGCGCTGGTTTGATCCCTGGTCGGGGAACTAAGATCCTACATGTGTGAAGCAACTAAGCCCCACGTGCTGCAGCTACTGAACCCGAGTACCACAACAAGAGAGCCAGCTACTGAGCCTGTGTACTCTGGAGCCTGCCCACCGCAACTAGAGAGAAACCCATCACAGCTAAGAGTTCACACGCCACAGTTAAAGATCCCTCCTGCAACAACTAAAGAACCCACATGCCACAAAGAAGATCAAACATCCTGTGTACCACAAGCAAGACCCGATGCAGCCAAATAAAAAATACAGAAATAAATGTTAAAGAAAATAGCAGGGACTGAGTCTGCTTTAACACTATCAGGAGCCCCTCAGCTCCTGGTCTCCCTGGATTGGCATGGCCTGCCCTTGATGCCACCCTGCTGTCTTGTTAGTGCAAAAGCTGACCCCCAAGAAGACAAACTCTCCATGTCTGGCTTGAATGATGGCAGCAGCCTCTTAATCAGTCTCCTTCCTCCCCTCCCCACTACCTCCTTCCTCTCTATAATCTATCCTCCACGCTGCAACCAGTAGCAATTTTGATCTTGGATTTCCCCCTTAAAAGCCCTTCAATGGCTCCTCATCACTTTTAGGATAGAGTTTAGAGTCTCAGCTAGGATGAGGAGCTGTTGTGATCCTGCCATGCCCCTCTCCAGTATCATCTGCCTCATTTTGCACTTAAATCATGCAGAGTCACATACACTGGTTCCCAGAAATTTCATGTTTTCACAGCGCATGGCTTTGTTCATACTAATCTCTTTCGTTGGAATTCCCTCTTCCTCCTTGTCCACTGGAAATTGTTTGCTGTTTTTGATGCCACTCAGTTGTCACTTCCTTGTGGAGTCTTTCCTGAGCTCCTCAATTGAATCCTTTGCTCCTTCCACAAAGATACCATTTGCACTAATTTTAATCCTGTCTCCTGGACAGAGGAGCCTGGTGGACTATAGTCCATAGGTTCACAAAGAACTGGACACAACCAAGAGACTGCGCACACACACACGCACTCCTGAATGTAGGTTGAATGCCAGCGAGCCTGGTTTTGAATTCCAGTTCAAGCTATGGCTGGCTGTGTGAATTCAGATGAGTTGCTTAACCTCTCTGAGCTTCAGTCTCATCTGTAAAGTGAGGCTCATAGGTGTGCCTGCCTCATAAAGTGCTTTTTGTGAAGGCTGGCTCCGGTAATGCATGCCGATATCATTACATTGAATGGCTCATAGTAGATGCTCATTAAATTTATCAGCATAATCATTGGAAGGCACTGTGGGCTCTTTGAGGACAGGGATCATGATTTATTCACCTCTGTAGCCCAGTGCCTAATGCAGTGCATGGCTCATTTCAGGCGTTAGATCAACTGTTGTCTGAATGATGTTCAATGAAGGTCATGGAATAAACCAGTCCATCTGGTATATCATTTTGGAGAGTAAAATACTGAATGTCACTGAAAGTTTAGCAATAAATTCTGGTGCCTCCTCTGGAGGAGGGCATGGCCACACACTCCAGTATTCCTTGCCTGGAGAATTCCAGGGACAGAAGAGCCTGGGGTTGCAAAGAGTCGGACATGACTGAAGTGACTAAGCACAGCACAGCTTGGTATCATCTTTCTACAGAATACTTTGTTTGCCCCGTATGTGCTGGCATAGAAAGATATCCAGGACATACTAAGTGAAAAGAGCAAGTTTATGCCAGCAGGTGCAGTATGAAACCATTGTGTGTTTGTGTGTATATTTTAAAGGATATTTGTGTGTAGAAAATGGTTTGAGGGCCATGTGAGAAACTGTATGGGAGAGAGGAAAAAGAAAGACCTTCCTGTTTATTTATTTTTATTTTTAAATTTAAATATAGTTGGTGTGTAATACTGTATAAGTTTAAAGTGTGCAACATACATCTGCACATTTATATATTGCAATATGATTATTACAGGGCGTTAGCCAACACCTCGATCATACCACGTAATTATCCTTTCTTTTCTGTGGTGAGAACAGTTAAGAACTAGTCTCTTAGGAACTTTGAAGTTTCTAATACAGTGTTGTTGAGTGTAGTCATGCTGCTGTGCATTTAAATTAGAGCTCCAGAACCGTATTTATCTGCTAGTTGCAAGTTTGTGCCTTTAAACTATATCTCCCTGGCTGTGCGCCAATAAAGCTTTGTTTACAGAAACAGGCAGCCTGCTGATTTGGCTGTTGTTTGCCAGCCCCTGACTCTTACTGGTAGCAACTGTTGCTGTATATCTTGCCCTGGGACTTCTGAGACAGAGTGATGTCTAATGAGAGATCCTTTTCTCCCTCAGTTTCTTTGCATTTAAAGTAGTCAAAAGGTGGGACGGGGGGGTCTTCCTGAGCTCTGGAGGGTGTTGGAGGAGGTCATTGAGAGGACGTGATCACCAGCTGACCCTTGAGATGGACCCAGGCAATGAGAAGCTCCTCAGTCCTTCCCTGTCCTTGGAAAGTATACTCCACCTCCTGTGCCCACAGTGGGAGCTGTTTTCAAGGATGCAGCCTTCAGAGAGTAATGTGTTGATGAGACCATCTGGACTGTATATGTGACTGAACTACAATAAGGCCTCTATAAGCTATTAAGATTCTGAAGGGCACATGTGGAGATCTGCTCATCTTGTGGTGCCTAGGACAAGCCTTAGATTATTGTAAGTTCCCCTTGCTGGTTAAACCTGCCTCCTACCAATCTGGAGTGGCTGTCTCTTTCTTTGGTCTTTCTTTGTCCTCCATGTACAGAGGCCAGTTTGCAAACCAACAGAGGGCGATGGGGAGGTCTCTTCTGGCTTGAAATCCTTCATGTTCCTCGGCTTGTAAATACATCTGTACCCCTATAATCACATGACATTCTTCTTATGTGTCTCTTCTTAGGACACCAGTGACTAGACTTCAGTTCAGTTCAGTTCAATCGCTCAGTCGTGTCCGACTCTTTGCGACCCCATGAATCACAGCACGCCAGGCCTCCCTGTCCATCACCAGCTCCCGGAGTTCACTCAAACTCATGTCCATCGAGTTGGTGATGCCATCCAGCCATCTCATTCTCTGTCGTTCCCTTCTCCTCCCACCCGCAATCCCTCCTAGCATCAGACTCTTTTCCAGTGAGTCAACTCTTCTCATGAGGTGGCCAAAATACTGGAGTTTCAGCTTTAGCATCAGTCCTTCCAATGAACACCCAGGACTGATCTCCTCTAGAATGGACTGGTTGGATCTCCTTGCAGTCCAAGGGACTCTCAAGAGTCTTCTCCAGCACCACAGTTCAAAAGCATCAATTCTTCGGCGATCAGCTTTCTTCACAGTCCAACTCTCACATCCATACATGACCACGGGAAAAACCATAGACTAGACTTCGGGCCCACCCTAGCCAGTATAATTTTGTCTTAATTCACATCTTGATGACATCTGTAAAGATCCTATTTCCAAAGAAGGTCACATTCATAGGTACCAGTGTGTAGGGCTTGGGCTTCCCAGGTGGTAAAGAATCTGCCTACCAATACAGAAGACATGGGTTCAATTCCTGGATTGGGAAGATCCCCTGGAGGAAGAAATGGGAGCACACTTCAATGTTCTTGCCTGGAAAATCCATGAACAGAGGAGTCTGGTGGGCTACAGTCCATAGCATTGCAGTCCAAAAAAGGTGAAACTGAAAGTCACTCAGTGTCTGACTCTTTGGGACGCTATGGACTTCTCAAGTCCATGGTATTCTCCAGGTCAGAATACTGGAGTGGATATCCTTTCTCTTCTCTGGGGGATCTTTCCAACCCAGGAATTGAACCCAGGTCTCCACATTGCAGGGTGATTCTTTACCAGCTGAGCCACAAGGGAAGTCCAAGAATCCCTTCTCCAGGAGATCTTCCCATCCCAGGAATTGAACCAGGGTCTCCCGCATTGCAGATGGATTCTTCACCAACTGAGTTATCAGGGAAGCAAATAGTTGGACACAATTGAGCAACTGAGCACATGCACACACAGAGTTTAGGGCATATCTTTTCAGGAGACAAAATTCAGCCCATCAAAGGAGCAGAGGAAGATCAATGTGTTAGGAAATGGTTTTATTTTCCATGAGAAAACAAAGTTACAGGGTAATGTGAGCCATGATTAATTCCCCATGAGTGGAGAGACATTTCTCAAGAAAAAGATAACCTAAGGTCCCAGTTTAAGAAACTGGGTGGATGCTAAGGTCTTTGTTTGGAATTGATGGCCATCATCAAAAAGTACAAACAACACATGCCGGAAAGGGTATGGATAAAAGGGAACCCTCTTACACTGTTGGTGGGAATGCAAACTGATAAAACCACTGTGGAGAACAGTAGGGAGACTCTTTAAAAAGCTAGGAATAAAACTACCATACAACCCAGCAATTCCACTATTGGGCATATAGTAGTGGGAAACCAGAATTGAAAAAGACGCAATGTTCATCACAGCACTGTTTACAACAGCTAGGACATGGAAGCAACCTAGATGGCCATCCTCAGATGAATGGATAAGGAAGTTGTGGTACATAAACACAATGAAATATTGCTCAGCTATAAAAAGGAACACGTCTGAGTCAGTTTTAATGAGGTAGATGAACCTAGAGCCTATTATACAGACTGAAGTATGTCAGAAAGAGAAAGACAGATATCATATATTAATGCATATATATAAAATCTAGAAAAATAGTACTGATGATCCTACGTACAGGGCAGCAAAGGAGACACAGACACAAAGGACAGACTTTCGGATACAGCGGGAGATTGAGAAGATGGGATGATTGGAGAGAGCAGCATTGAAACATATACGTTACCATATGTAAAACACACAGCCAGTGGGAGTTTGCTGTCCAGTGCAGGGAACCCAAAGCTGGTGCACTGTGACGACCTGGAAGGATAGGGTGGGGAGGGGGGTTCATGAGGGAGGGGTCACATGTATACCTATGGCTGATTCATGTTGATGTATGACAGAGGCCATCACACGTTTGTAATTATCCTCCAGTTAGGATAAATAAATAAAGATAGAAAGACCATAAAGAAAGCAGAGCACCAAAGAATTGATGCTTTTGAACTGTGGTGTTGGAGAAGACTCTTGAGAGTGCCTTGGACAGCAAGGAGATCCAACCAGTCCATCCTCAGGGAAATCAGTCCTGAATATTCTTTGGAAGGACTGATGCTGAAGCTGAAGCTCCAATACTTTGACCACCTGATGTGAAGAACTGACTCATTAGAAAAGACCCTGATGCGGGGAAAGATTGAAGGAGGAGGAGAAGGGGATGACAGAGGATGAGATGGTTGGATGGCATCACCAACTTGATGGACATGGGTTTGAGCAAGCTCCGGGAGTTGATGATGGACAGGGAAGCCTGGCATGCTGCAGTCCATGGGGTCACAAAGAGTTGGACACGACTGAGCTGACTGAAATAAAGATAGAGTCTACCTTCCTCTAAAGAACTCTCCACTGCACCCAGAGGTCTGTGTTTACACTCACCAATCTGGTTCAACCTGCATCATCTCTTGCCTGGACCCCTGTAATTGCCTCTTCACCTGCATTCCTGCAGCCAATTTTGCTCATCTTCAATCTGTTCTGCATCTAACAGTCAGAGAGATCTTTGTAAAATGTGAACTTGACCCTTTATTCTTCTAGCCAAACCCTCCAGTGGCTTTTCCCTTTGCACTTAGAATGAAATCCAAACTCACTGCCCTTAATGATTTGGCTCCTGCCCCCTCTCTCCAGCTCATCTCGTGTCTCTCACCAGTTCAATTACTTTGCTTCAACTCCATATGTCTTCTTGAAGTTTCTAGCCAAGTAAATCATTTCCCTACCTCAGGGCCTTTGCACACACAGCTTCCTCTACTGAGAATGCTCACCTGCCTGACTGTTAGCTGGCTAACTGCTGACCATTGTTGGGGCCAGGAAGGATTTTCCTTATTTCTTAGTTTAAACCACAACTAGTCGCTCCTTTGGTACTTTATTGGTATTGGTTTACTTCATGGTTTCTGACTATGTAGAATTCGTCAGTTGTCTTTGATAGTTTATTAGTAGTACCTGTGTCCTCACTAGAATAAGAGTGACAGGAGGGTGGAATCTGTGTGGTTAGCTGCAAGTCGTCAATGCCCTTGACTGGTACAGTGCCAAGCAAAGAGCCAGCTCTGTTCATTAAATGACTGTATGATTCAAGTTGGGAACAGTTGGTTTTGGTGAACGATGCTGTCCTTCAAATACAGAGAAGAAGCAATTGACTGGTGCAAACAAGATATCAGGTGGGATTATGGAACTACTCCCCACAATTCCAGAGTCCTTGTTTCTAAATATTTCCTTTACTTTTGGGTCACTCCTGAAGGTTTTGACTCCTATTCAAGAATGAAAGAGGCATCATTTAATTCCTTCTCTAATCTCAGAGCCACCACTTCCCAGTCAAGCCCACCACTATGAGAAATAGCTTCATAGCCCTCCAGGTCCTTCTCCACAAACCACCCCAGGTGGTCCTTATAAAATGCAAATCTATGTCCCTCTCTGACTTCAAGTCCTTTATGGCCCCTTATTGACTATAGGATAAATCTGAGCTTCAGGTTCCAAGGTCTGAATTGATGGTTATTTTCTTACTCTTTGCTGTTATATTTTCTGTCCTTAAACTTTTTTTATTTCAGTAAACTCTACTGGTTTGAGTTTCCCTCCAACACCATTTCACTGACTTTCCTTCTCTGCCCACAAAGTCATTTGTATTTTATCCAACAGGAAAAACTTGTATTCATCCTTCAACATCCATCTTGGACATCCTTTCCTCCAGGAGTCTTATATGAAAGTTCCCTCCTCTCCAGAAAGAGTCTAGGCTCCCTCTCTTTGCTAGTCTGGAGGTGTACATGCATTTATAGTTCTACTTAGCTCACCATGTTGAAATTTACTCTATTTCATGGCAATATATCTTGTTAGAAATTCAGTACTGGGTAGAGTGATCAACTGTTCTGGTTTGCCCAGGTCTGAGGGGCTTTCTAAAGACCTGAGGCCTCCAACACTAAATCAAGGACTGTTCCAGGCAAATCGGGGTGGATGGGTGGGTACACTGCTATCAGTTAAGATCATGAGCTGCAGAACCATGCTGTCAAGGTTTGAATCCTGTGAGTGAGTGAAAGTTGCTCAGTGGTGTCTGACACTTGCGACCCCATGGACTATACAGTCTGTGGAATTCTCCACACCAGAATAGAGGACTGGGTAGCCTTTCCCTACTCCAAGGGATCTTCCCGCCCGAGGGATCAAACTAGGGTCTCCTGCATTGCAGATGGATTCTTTACCAACTGAGTGATCAGGAAAGCCCAGCTTGGCTCTGCTACTTACTAGCTGTGTGGTCCTTGGGCAAGTTACTTGATCACTCTGATACCTTCACTTTCCCTTTCTGTAAAATGGGGGTAAAAATAGTATGAACACCATTACATGAGTTGATATGTTAATGGTGTAGAAGAGCTGAGTAAGAACTTAACAAATGTCATGATTCTTATTGCTTCTGTCAACAGATATTTGCTGATTACATTCTACCTTCCAGACCCTGGGCTTAGAGCTTGGGATACAGGAGGTCCCAGGCATAGAAGGCAATAGCCATCTCATTTTACCTTTTGTGTTTCCCAATATCCAGCCTACTTCCTGCTGCATGGAGATGCTCAGGAAATACTGGTAGAGTGGATGAAACAGTCTTAGACTACTTTTTATGGAAAATTAATCTGCTCCCTCTGCATCAGAACCCTGAAACATTTGAAGACCTTCAAGATTGATCCCGGTTCTTGTGAGCCTGAATGAATGGTGGTAGCTGTGGTTTATAGGATGTTCTTTGCCACCTCTCCATCGGATGACTGAGAGATTGCCTCAGGGCCTTTGTACTTGCTGTTCCTTCTGCTTGAAACACACTACAGTCTGTCTTTTCATAGTTGCCAAACATGTTCTCCTTCAGGTGCCCCAGAGAACACTTTCATGAACATCCTGTGTTATTTCCTTCAGAGAACTTATCCTAGGCTAAATTTATCTAGTTGGTTTGCATGCTTATTTTCCTCTGCCCTACAAGAATATAAGCTCTGCTCAGGCAGAGTCTTGGTCTCTGGAACTGACACGTGGCAAAAACTGTATCTGACACGTGGCAAAAGCTGAACAAATGTTGGCCCAATAAATGAATGAATTGTCCTGATTATAATGGCTACAGTTAATCGGGCACCTGCTACATGTCAGGTATTGGCTGAGCACCTTAGCTACCTCACCCCACATAGGCCTGCAAATGTTACCATTTCAGGTCTTACAGCTGAGGAAACTGGTTCTCTGAAGAGTGTGTCATTCCTGCTTACACTGCACTGCTAGTGATGTCAGAGCTTGATTTGGAGTTTGCCTCCTCCTTTTTAAAGTCCTCTGCTCTCTGCAACTCGCTTGTATTCTGCCTCCCAGGGTGTTGGGAAAATGCATTCCCTTCCCCCGCCCCCCACCCCACCCCACCTTCAGCCCCTGGGGGCCCTTGAAAAGGGGATTAGTTGCAAAATTCCAGACTGCCCCAGCCTTGCGCAGGAAGCCGTGTTTCCACGGTGGGGATAGCAATTGGGAGGGCATCCAGGGGTCTGGCTACATCTCAGGTCCCAGAGCCCCTGAATTTGCAGGCTGCCTGTGCCACTGCTGCCTGCACGACAGCCTTGGTGTCACGTAGCGCTGGACCGCAGGTGTTCTGCACCAGACCCTCTTTCAGGAAGGAAATGCAATTAGGGCTGCACAGTTGGCAGACTCCATCTCCATTCCTGCCTTGGGAGACGAATCATAGGGCAGTGCGTGGGGCTGTGTGTGCCTGCGCTTGTGACTATGTGCATGCGTGCGTGTCTTGGGCTAACCCTTGCAGGACTCACAGGGCATTGTTGGGAGGGGGAAATTCAGGCTTTTCATCTCTGCCAATGACTCTGGCCTCCTTCTTCAGTAATAACAGTTTCATTTCTTGAGGGCTTACCCTGTGCCTGGTGCAAAGTCAAGTTGTTTGTGTGTAAAAGTACCATTTAAAACTTGTACCCACTCTATGAGGTTAGTGTTACTGTCAATCCCATGTTGCTGATGAGAACATGGACTCAGAGAGGCTGGGTCTACCCAGTTGGCGAGTGTCCAAGACCAGAATTAACCCCAAGGTGGTCAGACAACACTCCTCTCCCACCTTGTGCCATCCTTTCAAAAGATTTGATATTGCTCCTCTTTTTTAAGCAGACTGAAAAATGCTCTCTTCGATTTAACATCCATGAATAGCTTCTTCGATGCAAACATTGTTTCCTACATTTCAGTTTTCACAAGTATCACTGCTTTGTAACACTTTCATAGCTATTGTTCTATTATACAGGGTAGGGAAAATCATGCTGCAGTAACAAACGTCCTTAAAAATATAGTTGCTTAACACCAATTCATTTCTTATTCATTCAAAATTCATTGTGGGTTTGGGTGTCTGACCTCCGTGTATTGGCTTGGTCCAGATTTTTTCAACGATGACTTGGCAAGGAGAGAGAGTGCAGACAACTACTGAATAGCTCTAAAATGTCGAAAAGTGGTATATGTAACTTGTGCTTACATTCTACTGGCCATAGAAAGTCATATGTCTATGCCAAGATTTGGGGCTGCTGCTGCTGCTAAGTCACTTCAGTCGCGTCCGACTCTGTGTGACCCCATAGACGGCCTCTTACCAGGCTCCCCCATCCCCGGGATTCTCCAGGCAAGAACACTGGAGTGGGTTGCCATTTCCTTCTCCAATGCATGAAAGTGAAAAGTGAAAGTGAAGTCGCTCAGTCGCGTCCAACTCTTAGCGACCTCATGGACTGCAGCCTACCAGGCTCCTCCGTCCATGGGATTTTCCAGGCAAGAGTACTGGAGTGGGGTGCCATTGCCTTCTTCTCAGGGAGCCCCAAATCTTGGTGAGTCCTAGTAATATCTCCCACAATGTCTCTTCTCTCTTTCCCTCTTTCTACTTTCTGTGTCTGATTGATTATTTTCAAACACCTCTCAAAGCTACTCAGCCTTCTCAGTATTATTTATTATGTATTATTAATCACAATCATATAAGAGATGAGATGATTGGATGACATCACTGACTCAATGGGAAAGAGTTTGAGCAAACTCTAGAAGATAGTGGGGCTTCCCTGGTGGCTCAGCTGGTAAAGGATCTGCCTGCAATGTGGGAGACCTGGGTTCAATCCCAGGGTTGGGAAGATCCCCTGGAGAAGGGAAAGGCTACCCACTCCAGTATTCTGGCCTGGAGAATTCCATGGACTGTATAGCCCATGGGGTCCCAAAGAGTTGGACAAGACTGAGCAACTTTCACTTTCACTGGAAGATGGTGAAGGACAGGGAAACTTGGTGTGCTGAAGTCCATGGGGTTGCAAAGAGTTGGACATGACTTAGCAACTGAACAATTGCAACGTATAAGGGACAGACCTCAGATTTTGGGGATAAATAGATTTGGACAAGGATCTTGGCTCCACAATTCTCTTTATTAGATTAGTGATTCTGAGTAAGATTCTTGGCCTCCCTAGGTTTGAGTTATCTCACCTGTAAAGTGGGATTGATAAGAGGTCCTGCCGTGAGGCATACTGAGGATTACATGGGATAACCTAGCATTGTGCCTGGTGTTCAGGAAAACCAGTGATAGTTCAGTTCAGTTCAGTTCAGTTCAGTCGCTCAGTCGTGTCCGACTCTCCGCGACCCCATGAATCACAGCACGCCAGGCCTCCCTGTCCATCACCAACTCCCGGAGTTCACTCAAACTCATGTCCACAGAGTCGGTGATGCCATCCAGCCATCTCATTCTCCGTCGTCCCCTTCTCCTCCCGCCCCCAACCTTTCCCAGCATCAGAGTCTTTTCCAGTGAGTCAACTCGTCGCATGAGGTGGCCAAAGTATTGCAGTTTCAGCTTTAGCATCAGTCCCTCCAATGAACATCCAGGATTGATCTCCTCTAGAATGGACTGGTTGGATCTCCTTGCAGTATAAGGGACTCTCAAGAGTCTTCTCCAACACCACAGTTCAAAAGCATCAATTCTTCGGCGGTCAGCCTTCTTCACAGTCCAACTCTCACATCCATACATGACCACGGGAAAAACCATTGCCTTGACTAGATGGACCTTGGTTGGCAAAGTAATGTCTCTGCTTTTTAATATACTATCAAGGTTGGTCATAACTTTCCTTCCAAGGAGCAAGCGTCTTTTAATTTCATGGCTGCAATCAGCATCTGCAGTGATTTTGGAGCCCCAAAAAATAAAGTCTGACACTGTTTCCACTGTTTCCCCATCTATTTCCCATGAAGTGATGGGACCAGATGCCATGATCTTTGTTTTCTGAATGTTGAGCTTCAAGCCATCCTTTTCACTCTCCTCTTTCACTTTCATCAAGAGGCTTTTGAGTTCCTCTTCACTTTCTGCCATAAGGGTAGTGTCATCTGCATATCTGAGGTTATTGATATTTCTCCCGGCAATCTTGATTCCAGCTTGTGTTTCTTCCAGCCCAGCGTTCCTCATGATGTACTCTGCATATAAGTTAAATAAGCAAGGTGACAATATACAACCTTGACGTACACCTTTTCCTATTTGGAACCAGTCTGTTGTTCCATGTCCAGTTCTAACTGTTGCTTCCTGACCTGCATACAGGTTTCTCAAGAGGCAGGTCAGGTGGTCTGGTATTCCCATCTCTTTCAGAATGTTCCACAGTTTATTGTGATCGACACAGTCAAAGGCTTTGGCATAGTTAATAAAGCAGAAATAGATGTTTTTCTGAAACACTCTTGCTTTCTCCATGATCCAGCGGATGTTGGCAATTTGATCTCTGGTGCCTCTGCCTTTTCTAAAACCTGCTTGAACATCTGGGAGTTCACGGTTTATATACTGCTGAAGCCTGGCTTGGAGAATTTTGAGCATGACTTCACTAGCGTGTGAGATGAGTGCAATTGTGCAGTAGTTTGAGCATTCTTTGGCATTGCCTTTCTTTGGGATTGGAATGAAGACTGACCTCTTCCAGTCCTGTGGCCACTGCTGAGTTTTCCAAATCTGCTGGCATATTGAGTGCAGCACTTTCACAGCATCATCTTTCAAGACTTGAAATAGCTCAACTGTGCGACAGTTAACATCATTAATATCCACTGAGTATTTAGAGTAAGTTCTTAGTAAATGCTGTCTAACAGAGTGGTTTTGACTATTCCCACTTTTTAGTCGTAGCATTGTTATTTATGAATACTTCTTATTGCTCTTCCATTCATAAATTTCTTTAAAATATAGCCAAGGAGAGTCATCCCTGTGCCGTGTACTATCTTACCCATTGTGGAAATATTGGGGAAGATGTTAGAAACAGTCCCTGCCTGCGCAGAAATGACAGCCTCCACTTTCTCACTTCTTCTCCCCTTTGTGTTTCTTCCTCTCCTCTCTCCCTCCCCTTTTCCTTTCTTTCTTGCTCAAGGCTCACGTTCATTAGACATTTAGCAGATTTTCACTGAGTGTCTACTACCTGCTAAGACATAGGGATATAGTGGAGAACAAAACAAGAATCATTCATGCCCAACAGCACATCAGCGATTTTCATTTAAGATGTGGGCAGTGGGCTCTGTGCTTGAGTTCTGAGTGGGCCTGGCCCCTTGGTCTCCAGAAACCCCTACTACCTGGATCAAGTTTCACTGCCCTTTCCAGACCCTCAGCATTCCTTTCAAATGTCCCTTACATTTTCTCATCAGGACCAGTGGCTGTTGGAGCATCTTGATTCTTCCCAAGACTCTGGGATAAAGCAGCATGCAGCTCCCTGAGCTCCAGCCCCTGACTAGCTGCTTCCCCATGAGTATCAGGGTGCAGCTCCACTTTCCTGCATGAAAAGCCAGAGCTGATGGACAGGAATCCTTTGATCCACGTTGTTGACTGGTGACTGCATCCTAGCAAGGTGAACCTTTGAGAAGAAAGAGTGAAAGTATTGCAGATGGGGTTTCAGCTTTGGGCTGTACAATACAAGTAATGGAAGCTGTTCAGTGAGGCTGAGGCCTGGTTTACCAGAAAGACTAAGAAACTCGGCACAGAGAGGTCTGGTGTTTGATTCGAGCTCAGCCTCTAGCATGCTGTGTGATCTGGGGGAAATTCCTTTCCTTCTCTGGGGGGGCCCTATCTGTGATGTCTGATTCTTTCAACAACTTCATTGTTTTCCCCTATCTGTGCACTAACTCAAGATTTCGTTCTTTGATTTTTTTCTATTAAAAGGACTCACCATAAGTTTACTTTAAAAGGAAAAATTACATAATATTTATATCATGAATGAAAAGCCAATCAGTTGCTATAAGTAGAAGATAGCCATGAAAATAAATAGGAGGAAAACAAACCCACTATTAAATTCTGTTCAGGTGCTGTTACCCAGGGCAAGCTCTGAATCAGGTGGTTCAAATCATGATTTGTTAAACAGGAAAATCACACGTGTTAAGAGAGGCGTTATAGACATGCCAGTACAGATGGGGCCTTTTTATGTGAGGTGATTAGGAAAGCAGGAAAAGAAGAGAGAAAGAAAGTACTGCCCCACTATATGACTTGGTATTATTGTCATGGTTGGGCACCAGGGAAAACCAATCTCTACCCTCATCAGTGGGTAAAGTCATCGGGGAGGTTCTCCTTTCTAACTGAGCATTTATTTTCTCCTTTTCCTTAGGGTCCAAGAGGTGTCTCACCTGTGCTCTGGAATCCCCCCTTTTGGATTCTTATCAGTTACCCCCAGTCTTTCTAGTAGTTTCAACTTCTGTCCTGTATTGATTCCTTTCCACCAACATCTGTTGCTGCTGCTGCTGCTAAGTCACCTCAGTCGTGTCCGACTCTGTGCGACCCCAAAGATGGCAGCCTACCAGAGTATCTCAAAAGTTGCTTCCCATAAATGTACAATTTATTGGGCAATAAATAAGACTCCAAGGAAACACGATTACTTTGCAAAATATTTCCTTTGTTTTTAGAAATATTTAAAAAAACTTTTTATTTTGTTTTGGAGTATAGTCAATTAAAAATGTTGTGATAGTTTCAGGTGAACGACAAAGGGACTCAGCCATATATACACATATATCCATTCTCCCCCAAATTCCCCTCCCATCCAGGCTGCCACATAACACATAACACTGGACAGAGTTCCATATGCTGTAAAGTAGGTCCTTGTTGATTATCCACTTGAAATATGTGCTGTGCTGTGCTTAGACCTGTGTGACTCTTTATGATCCCATGGACTGTAGCCTGCCAGGCTCCTCTGTCCATTGGGATTCTCCAGGCAAGAATACTGGAGTGGGTTGCCATGCCCTCCTCCAGAGGATCTTCCCGACCCAGGGCTCGAACCAGGGTCTCCTGCATTGCAGGCATATTCTTTACCATCTGAGCCACCATATAGCAGTGTATAAATCTCCATCCCAAACTTCTTAATTTCCCTTCCCCTCATAACTATAAATTCATTCTCTTAAGTCTGTACATACATGTATGTTTTGTAAGTTCATTTGTATAATTTCTTTTTAGATCCCACATATCAAGGATGTCATATGGTATCCTTGCTTCTCTATCTGACTGACTTCATTCAGTATGACAGTCTCTAGGTCCATCCACATTGTTGCGTATTTATTTATTTATTTGGCTGAGCTGGGTCTTAGCTGTGGCACATGGGATCTTCAGTCTTTGTTGCAGCATGTGAGCTCTGTAGTTGCAGCATATGAACTTTTAATTGTGGCACACGGGATCTAGTTCCCTGACCAGGGATGGAACCCAGGCCCCCTGCACTATGCCCTCCTATGTTTTTTTCATCACTGATTACCTATCTTTTGACAAATAGTTCAATCTGCTGAGACAGGGCTTTGGTAAACTACAGCCCATGACCCAAGTATAGCTTCTGCCTGTAGTTTTGTAAATAAAGGTTTATTGGCACACAGCCATACTCATTGATTTATGTACTGTCTATGGCTGCTCTCATGCTACTATGGCAGAGCTGAGTAACTATGATGAAAGTGATGATGAAAATGTGATGAAAGTCAAAACTATCATCTGGCCCTTTACAGAATAAGCTTGTTGACTCTTATGCTAGAGAAGAACCAATATGTATTTCAAGCTGAATAACTGATATGAGCTGCATGATAACTGACATGATAACCTGTCATACTTGTTACATGTTTGCAACGATCACCTGTGTAGAAACGAGGCCACAGGCCAGAACAACCATAACTTGATGGCTCGAGGTCTGGATCGTGCCCTAGATGTGGAGTTTGGCCCATCCAATTCTTAGACTTTTGCTTGTGTTAGTGAGCTGGGGCAGTGTGCAGTTTTGAATGAGAAAAGCTGGGTGAGCTTGATGATATTTCATAACAGCCCACACCCACTAAGCACGATAATCACAGCACGGCCATCTGAATGATGTCCAAGCTAAAACCCAATGCCTTAACACCTTGAGCATGCCTTTCCCTTTAATGTAACACATCCTTTTACTTGTGCCTTTACCTGGAAGTAACATACACCCTCAAATCACAACTGGGTCATTACACATCCTGGTTGCTTCAGACAGCCCACAAAGATGAAATAATAGATGGTTCATGTGGTTCAGTCATCTCATCTCAGATTTTTGGATGAGTGCCCAAAGCTGAAATAAATGGGGGCCAAGGATCCTTATATTTAAAAGTGAGGTGCTAGACTCTTGAGAGGACCTTGGTAGGCCCCCAGATAGACTTTTCTAGCATTATCTCATCCCCAGCCTCCAGGCGAAGAGGCTAAAGTTTCATTCAGATGTTAGACAGTAGAGGGTAAAGAAACCAAAGAGTTAAGATGTTTTTGGAGAGAATTTTTAGACTGTTGATAAATTTATCCCTCCTCTTCCAGCCATGGGGCAGCAGGGGGTGATAGCAGAATTAAAGATACTTGCTTGGATAGGTTGAATTAAGTCCCCTGAAACTTGAGGAATAGAGTAACTCTTACCTGCTGCATTCTTAACAATCCAGAGCCAAGATGCTGGTTCAAAGCAGAGTATGAGATGAGATTTCCTTTGTATTCCCCCAGTCTCACAGCCAAGGTTGCCTCACCTTATTCATGGAAAAGAGCTGGCTGTGAGTCACCCTCAAAGGCATGTCACACATGAGGATCATCCAGAGAGAGGACGTTGCCCCAATAGAAGGATAGACTCCCAGGAGCCAGGACCTGGGGACAAATGAGGTGAAAAAGTTTCTTTAATGGAACAGTGGTGAGGAAAAAGAAGTTTACTATTGATATCCACTTCCACTTTCACTCAGGTAACCATTACTCTACTTTCTGTCTCTGTAAAATTGCCTTTTTGAGTATGACATTGTATATAAATAAGACCAAACAGTATGTGGTCTTTTGGGTCTGGTTTCCTTCATTTGACATGACGTTTGTGAGGTTCTTCCATGTTGAAGCACATATTCATATTTTATTATTAATAGTATTTTAAATGGCAACCCACTCCAGTATTCTTGCCTGGAGAATCCCAGGGACAGGGGAGCTGGTAGGCTGCCGTCTATGGGGTCGCACAGAGTCGGACACGACTGAAGCGACTTAGCAGCAGCAGAAGCAGTATTTTATAGCATTGATATAAACTAGATATGGGCAGATTTTGGAGACATTGTGGCTTTGGTTCCAGATCACTGTACTAAAGCCAATATCTCCATAAAATGAGTTACGTGAATCTTTTGTTTCATAGTGCAGATATAAGTTACGCTTATACTAAAGTGTGTAGCAGTAGCAGTTATGTCTAAAAATGTACATAGCTTGGATAAAAGTTACTTTATTGCTAAAAAAAATGCTAACCATCCTCTGAGCCTTCCATGAGTGGTAGTAGTAACATCAAAGATCACTGATCACAGGTCACCATAGCGAATATAGTAATGGAAAAGTCTGAAGTATTTTGAGAATTACCAAAATGTGACTCAGAGACACAAAGTGAGCAGATGCACAAAGAGGAAAATAGCATGGATGGACTTACTCAGCGCAGGGTTGCCACAAACCTTCAGTTTACAACAATGAAACTGCAGAGTGTAATAAGGCAAAGTGAAATAAAATGAGATATACCTGTATACACCATCTCATTATAAATTAGAAACTTTTCCTGGTCTATTAAAAAAAACAACTAAGCCCAGCAAACTTCCTTCAGCCTCACTCCTCCACGCAGCAAGAGGCTCCCTCCCTCTCAGCCTTCCTTCCTAACACACTTCTTAGTTAGCTGTCTCTAACTCCTCACCTCCGACTCACTTCTCAATCTACTGGCACTCAGCCTCGGACCCACCCACTACTTTAAAACTAAAGCCAAGGAAATACCTTGGTCATCCCCTACTTTAGCCTGACAGCATTTGTTTAGCTAATCACTTCCTTCTTGAGACCTGAAGGTTGTGATGTAACAGTTTTACGGTTTTCCTCTAAACTCCTTTCTGTTTCTTTTCATGAATATTTTATTTCTATTAGCTTTTTAGCACTGTGTAACAAGTTATTGCAAATCTAGTGGTTTAGTAATTAGGTGTAAAACAACCTAGCCTTATGGTCTCTGTTTCTGTGGGTCAGGAATTCAGGTACAGCTCTTCTGGGTCCTCTGCTCGGATCCCAGAATGCTGGAATCAAAAGACTGGCTGGGTGTGTTCTCATCTGGAGTGCTGACTGGGAAAAATTCAGACCTGTGGTCAGTCAATCCTCGTGACTGTTTCACTGAAGGTTCATGCTTCTTGCAGAGTGCCTCCGCAGGCAACTCTTAGGTCCTAGAGGGCCACTCACAGTTCCTTGTCGTGTGGCTTTCCCACAACAGGGCAGCTTATTTGTTAAAGCCAGCAAGAGTCTCTCACTCTCATCTTCTAAGGCAGAGTCTTATATAATGTGATGAAACCACAACAGTGACATCCTATCACCTTTGCCGTAAGACAGAAACCAATCGTGAGAATGACAATCCATCCTCTTTACTGTATTCTACTGGTTATAATTAAGTCACAGGTTCTGTTTGAACTCATAGGGAGGGTATCATATAAGGACTTGACTCACTGAAGTTTACTTCAGGATGTATCTGCCACCTTATTAAAAATATGAAAAATGCACAGAAAATCAAAGGAAGTAACAGAAAGGATACTCATCTATATAATATCTTGATAGTTTGCCTTGTTTGTTTCAGAGTTTTTTAAAGTAATAAAACAGAGTTTCAGCCCCTGGAAATGTTTGTCCCCTTCTTAATTTCTTTCTCTCATCCAAGTAGGACTCAGTCTCAGAAATTGGTAATTTCCCATCTCTGTTCATGATTTTTTTTTTTACCGTTTCTATAAAAGTATGTATGTATTCATAGAAAATTCATATACATGGAATCATATGGGTTATATGATTTCAACATTCCCTTTTGGAGGCCAATCCTTATTAACACATGTAGCCTTAGTATATCCATTTGCTTTGGGGTATAATATTCTATTTGTCTGTTCTCCTCTTCATGGGCATACAGATTGCTTCTAGTTTGTTGCTAATGCAGTAAGGGGAAATAAACATTGCTGTATCCATCTCTTTAAGCACATATGAGGTTTTTACCTTTTAGCAAACACATGGGAATAGAATCACTTGGTTGCAAGGTAATGTATCATTTATTTTTCTATATGTTGCCCAGTTTCTCTTCAAAGTGGCTGTATCCATTTTCACTCTCACCAGAAGCCCTTGTCTTTTTTCAGTTCAGTTCAGTTCAGTCGCTCAGTTGTGTCCAACTCTCTGCGACCCCATGAATCACAGCACTCCAGGCCTCCCTGTCCACCACCAACTCCTGGAGTTCACTCAAACTCATGTCCATCGAGTCGGTGATGCCATCCAGCCATCTCATTCTCTGTCATCCCCTTCTCCTCCCGCCCCCAACCTTTCCCAGCATCAGAGTCTTTTCCAGTGAGTCAACTCGTCGCATGAAGTGGCCAAAGTATTGCAGTTTCAGCTTTAGCATCAGTCCTTCCAATGAACACCCAGGATTGATCTTCTTTAGAATGGACTGGTTGAATCTCCTTGCAGTACAAGGGACTCTCAAGAGTCTTCTCCAGCACCACAGTTCAAAAGCATCAATTCTTCGGCGATCAGCTTTCTTCACAGTCCAACTCTCACATCCATACATGACCACTGGAAAAACCATAGCCTTGACTAGACGGACCTTGGTTGGCAAAGTAATGTCTCTGCTTTTAAATATACCATCTAGGTTGGTCATAACTTTCCTTCCAAGGAGTAAGCGTCTTTTAATTTCATGGCTGCAATCAGCATCTGCAATGATTTTGGAGCCCCAAAAAATAAAGTCTGACACTGTTTCCACTGTTTTTCCATCTATTTCCCATGAAGTGATGGGAACCAGATGCCATGATCTTTGTTTTCTGAATGTTGAGCTTCAAGCCAACCTTTTCACTCTCCTCTTTCACTTTCATCAAGAGGCTTTTGAGTTCCTCTTCACGTTCTGCCATAAGGGTGGTGTTATCTGCATATCTGAGGTTATTGATATTTCTCCCAGCAATCTTGATTCCAGCTTGTGCTTCTTCCAGCCCAGCGTTCCTCATGATGTACTCTGCATATAAGTTAAATAAGTAGGGTGACAATATACAACCTTGACGTACTCCTTTTCCTATTTGGAACCAGTCTGTTGTTCCATGTCCAGTTCTGACTGTTGCTTCCTAACCTGCATACAGGTTTCTCAAGAGGCAGGTCAGGTGGTCTGGTATTTCCATCTCTTTCAGAATTTTCCACAGTTTTTTGTGATCCACACAGTCAAAGGCTTTGGCATAGTCAATGAAGCAGAAATAGATGTCTTTTTTACATCCACCCAATACTTAAGGTTGTCTATTTCTTTTAATTGTTATCAGTCTGTTAGGTGTGAACATTGTTGATGTCTTAATATATAGTGAACTAGGGCTTGCTTTTATTATTAACCATCTGACTTTCTCTTTTATTAACTGTATTCATAGTCAGAACTTTCATGTATTTTTTTCCCCAAATGTGTTCCTATGTGACTTGACCAGGAAGAGGGACCGTTTCCCGCCTCTGCTCGGAAGGGGCGCTGCTCCAGCTCCTTGGTGGTCTTTTCATGTGGCTTCTGTCAGCAGTGGCAGCAATGAGGCCCCTGGAGTTCTTTATTATTTGGAGACATCAACAAGGAGGACCTGAGGCAAGAGAAGTGGAACGAGTGTGTCGGAGGCTGGGTGGCAGTGGGTTGAGAAGGGAGGAGGAGGTGAGGAGCTGGAGAGAATTAGCCAGGACCCCACAAAGACATGATGACTGACAGATTGAGAATATGCAAAGTGACTACAGAGACTCCCAGAATATTGAAGGAGGGACTGGTGTTAACACAGGCAAGATATATGCATTTTGGAACATTGTGATTCATGCAGCATCTCAGTGTAGTTCTTTGTGTGTGTGTAAGATGATGAAGCAGGAACATATTTGGATTATTAAATATGTTAGCCTTTTCTGGGCTGTGGATAATATGGCACCCGTTAAATCCTTTTGTACCCCTAAGAGGATATGTGTAAACCAAAGGGAGAAGTTAATCTCTCAAAGATACTGCTGCTTCCCCAGGCAGGGCATCTCTTATCATAAAGATCTGATCCTGCTCACTTTCTCTTTGGTGGGGGACGGGGGAATGGGGGAGGTCTATAGCTGTGCTGGCCTTGTTTGAGAGTATATTCTTGTTTGACATTTCAGTTCAACTGAGACAAGATGGAATATTTAAACAGGGCTTTGCTAAAATCCTGGGATTATAGCAGTAAACTAACCAAGAGAACTCAAGGAGCTGGTCAAGCTTTCAGTAGAGTTGCTGCTGCAAGTATACCTTTCTCATCAATGGGGCCTCAGGAAAAATGGCCCATCCAAGTCCTTTTCCTTCTGGCTTCACCCCTTATCTTTAACATCTCTGCCCCAGGAAAACGACTGCTGATATCTAAACTGTCCAAGTGAAGACAAAGAAAATCTGAGCCCTTTCTCCTACCTTCCCAGGCACATTTCCTTTCTCCCTGTGTGATGAATTGCTTCTTCCCCAGATGGCTGATGCTATGATGACCCTGTCCTTTCCCCTCATGGTTGTGGCCTTTCCCTTGCAGACCTCACTGGCAAAGCAATGTCAGAACACATCACCATGCCCCAGCAATCAGATACACTAAGAGGCACACATGTATGGCAGTAAGGAGTCATTTCCTTACAAATTCTTAGAAATCAGATATTTACAAGATTAATTTACAATAACAAGAAGCCCTTGTCTCCAGCTGAGGAATATTTGTATCCTCTCTCAGAGCCCTAGAGACGTACTTGACATAGTGGGGACATACAGGTCATCTGAACCAACCTCCACCCACCAAGAGGAAGGACTATTTCCATTTTTCTCATCATTAGAACCAAGTGATGACAATTCTAATAAGATGGGCAAGTGGCCTTTATGCAACTGCCATCAGATTGCCCCTAAAGGCTGAAGTTTTGCTCTAGAGATTGGCAGTGAATACAAAGTGTCTGAGAGAAGGAATTAAGGTAAAGCTAGAGGCCACGTTTCACTGAAAATTGGAATTGAGTATGGAGTGAGTATGGGCTTCCCTGATGGCTCAGTTGGTAAAGAATCCACCTGCGGTGCAGGAGAATGCCTGCATGGACCCGGGTTCAATCCCTGGTTTGGGAAGTTCCCCTGGAGAAGGAGATGGTAACCCACTCTAGTATTCTTGCCTGGAAAATCCCATGGACAGAGGAACTTGGCAGGCTAAAGTCCATAGGGTTGCAAAGAATTGGACATGACTAAGTGACTAAACCACCATGGAGTAACTGGGGGTTTCCCTGGTGGCTCAGTGGGAAAGAATCCACCTGCAATGCAGAAGACGCAGGAGACGCAGGTTCAATCGCTGAGTCAGGAAGATCCCCCGGAGGAGGGCATGGCAACCCACTCCAGTATTCTTACCTGGAGAATCCCATGGACAGAGGAGCCTGGCGGGCTACAGTCCAAAGAGTCGGATATGACTGAAGTGACTGAGGATGAGCAGGCATGGAGTGACTGATGGTTTGCCTCTAGTCTTCCGTATTTTTGATTATGTATCTTTTTCAGGGACTGTCACTGGATGACTGCAATGAATGATACGTTTTTTCTACATTGGAAAAGAGAGGGAGCTGGAAAATAATACAGCTAAACCCTTTTTACCTGGGAGACCTCATCATTGTGAAGATAACCAAATTTCCCAGAGAAGTCCTGGAATAAGCCATGTTCTTCTTGTCCTTATCAAAAGGAACTAAATAATAATGATAATAATACAGTTTATTAATAATACAAATATGTTCCAGACACATAAATATTTCAATAGTTTCCACTATTGTTATTTCATTTGACACACTATCCAACAGTAGCTCAGAGACTGGGAGTACTTGTCTGATGTCATTCATCTAGAAAGTAATGGAATCAAGATTTTAATCCAGATCTGCACAATCCATATCAGAAATCTGGGTGTTTGGGGGTTGCAACATTATGAAGATGTCTGGTATTGACACCATTTTTTTCACTCCTAAAAGTGCTATTTGGCATCCTCATTTTAATTAAAGTCAATTAAAATTATTTTTGATTTCAGAGCTTTCATGTACCAGTGTGCCAGCTCTGAAAGGTAGATATATCAGGGTCTGGAATCTCAGACCCCGAAAATGGAATCATGCCTTTGGAAGGACCCAGTAGCCCTAATTTGAAGGCAGTGAAGCCCTAGGTAGATCAGAAGAATCTTTTCTTGCCTTTTCTCAAAGTATTTTAACAGTACAGCACACCTGACTGTCTGTCTCCTTGAGGGTTGTGAAATTCCCTGAGTCACAATTGTAAAATTCCCTAGGTCATGAGCAAGTGAGTATAGGGGGAACTGTTTTTTCTAATAGTTCTATTTTAGCCCATAATTTAGGAATTCTTAATCCTACAGTCAGAAGTATTTGGAATATAACTTCTCTCAACCCTTCTCTTTCATTCCATCCTTGATGGGGAAGGAAAGCCTTGACTGACTTGTAGGACTGGAAGAAGGAACACAACATATGTGAGAAATCCCCCTTCCCTCTATTTCTCAGGCCTCTAGAAGGGAGAAATTCTTTCTGTGCCTCCATCTCCCATATTGGAACCCTAACTGCATTGTGATCCAAGCTTGGCTTCTAGAGGCGGGTGTGGATGTCCATCTCGAATTGTCCCCACTAGTAGGGTTCTACTTGGGGAACAGAAACTCTGCCTGCAATCATCTAGGTAACTGTCTTTTACACAGTTCCAGATTCCTTCAGGGATGTTTGAACCAAGATCTAAACTGGTTGGGTAGGAAATTCATTGACCCTGAATTCAACTGAGGTTTTCTAACCTACCCTTCCAGTAACAGAGCTGCTAATTGATCTTCACTAGTATATTTCTTGACGGAGAAGGCAATGGCACCCCACTCCAGTACTCTTGCCTGGGAAATCCCATGGACAGAGGAGCCCGGTAGGCTACAGTCCATGGGGTCGCTAAGAGTCAACACGACTGAGCAACTTCACTTTCACTTTTCACGTTCACACATTGGAGAAGGAAATGGCAACCCACTCCAGTGTTCTTGCCTGGAGAATCCCAGGGACAGAGGAGCCTGACGGGCTGTCGTCTATGGGGTCGCACAGAGTTGGACACGACTTATGCGACTTAGCAGCAGCAGCAGTATATTTCTTGAATCAATTTCTCAGTTGCTTCCACAATGAGAGTGAGGGGATTGATGGATATGACTTGTCAACTCCTCATTCGTCAATAGTGAGAAGTACAAATGCCTTGAAACCTCAACAAACTCCGGAGAGTTTGAATGAGGGAACTGGCCTGATGACAGATAATTTGGGAAAGCTATGTTGTAATTTCTCAGTTCTTATAGTTCTTCAAGTGTTACCAAGTAGACAAGCAGATTCTCAATTCTGGATGTCCATCAGAAGCACCTGGAAGTATTTTGGAACATTTTGATGCCTTGAGCCCATTCCCAGAGGTTCTGATTTAATGCATCTGGGGGTAGAGTCAGGACATAGGCATAAAAACTCTAGGGGAGTCGAAAGTGCACCTGATGTTGGGAATAACTAAAATAAAGAAACTGCTGCAGACTCCCATGTTTCTCAAAGTTTAGTGTTCATAACACAAGTGGTGTATGAGTGGACTGAGATGACCATTACACTGAAGCACACTGTGAAAAAAATTCTACCTTTCTATTTTGCTATTAATTCTTCTGCTTAGGTTAAAGAAAATTCTCAATATGGTGGTAGTAGGCCCTTAACATCTACCTTTTTTTTTTTTAAACAGAGAGTGGATATCAGTTTCTGATAATTATGTAAGGTAAGAATTACTGACAGTCTTTGATCTTTTTCTTTAATGGTGGCTATCAATTTATGGCAGGTGATGTCAGTTTTCATTTATGATAGTGACAAACTTTTCTTTGGGAAGAATCTTCCACTGAGAAAAGGAAACCCTCATACACTGTTGGTGGGAATGTAAATTTGTGCAGCACCTGTTGAAAATAGTATAGAGATTTCTCAAAAAAAACTTAAAATATAACTACCATATGATCCATCAATTCTACTCCTGGGGATATATCCAAAAAACTAATTAAAAAAGATACATGCACCTTAATTTTCATAGCAGCATTATTTACAGCTGCCAAGATATGGAAGTGTTCATGATGAATGGATAAAGAAGATGTGCCATATATGGATATGAACATACATACACATAGTGGAACATTCAGTTCAGTTCAGTCACTCAGTCGTGTCCGACTCTCTGCGACCCCATGAATCACAGCACGCCAGGCCTCTCTGTCCATCACCAACTTCCGGAGTTCACTCAAACTCATGTCCATCGAGTCAGTGATGCCATCCAGCCATCTCATTCTCTGTCATCCCCTTCTCCTCCTGCCCCCGATCCCTCCCAGCATCAGAGTCTTTTCCAGTGAGTCAACTCTTCTCATGAGGTGGCCAAAGTATTGGAGTTTCAGCTTTAGCATCAGTGGAACATTACTCAGTCTTAAAAAGAATGAAAACATGTTGTTTGCAACAAAATGGATGACCTTGGAGGATATTGTGCTAAGGGAAATATGTCAGACAGAGAAAGCTAAATAATTATGATATCACTCACATGAAAAATCTAAAATATAAAACAAACTAATAAATGTAACATAAATGCAATAGACTCACAGGTATAGAGAACGAACTAGTGGCTACCAGTGGAGAGAGGGAAGAGTGTAGGGGCAAGATAGGGGTAGGAGAATAAGAGGTATAAACTACTATGTACAAAATAAGCTGCAAGAATACAACACACTATGAGTACAACACAGGGAATATAGCCAATACTTTATAAGTGGAGTGTAAACTTAAAAAATTGTGAACCACTATATCGTATACCTGTAACTTATATAATAATTGTACATCAACTATACTTCAGCATAAAAAAAATCTCCTTCTTGGCTGAACACTAGAATTATCCAAAGAACTTTAAAAAATACCGCTGTCTGGATTTCATCTTGGGATTGGGATTTTCAAGAGCTTCTCAATGGTGTGAAACCCCTGTTTAAAAGTGCAACAGGGCAGTGCTCCCCAAACTTTAGTATGTGTATGAATCACCTGGAGATTGTATTGAAATTCAGATTCTGGTTCAGCAGGCCCACTGAGGTAGAAGAGCAAGACCATAGCGGATTTTGTTTCTGTAAGAAATCCGATTTAAAATTGCTTCATAAGGTAAATAATATTGTCCCAATACCCTTTTTTATGAAGGGGGACACAAAATCTGAATCTTCTTACATAAAATCTTCTTAACATACATTACCTTTAATGATTAAACCAAATTTGTGGTCCAATAGTGTCAGCACCTTGGACAGAAGCATTGGCTTTTTTTTTTTTTTGAAAGACCAGTACTTAAACTGGAGAAAGATTAAGAATTGAAATCTGCACACAAAACCACTTACAAAACAATGACATTGAAAATATTACTGAAGGTGGTGCAAGAAAGTTTAAAAAAGTGTATACTTAATGCCTTGCCTGATAGTAGAGCCTGTATCATTTCATCCATAATCTTGTTTGACTGATACTCTGTCAGATTTCATGAGACACATGATTTAGATCATGAAATAGAGCCATATGATAATATGACCTGGTGGTTTCTGAATCCTCATTACTGGAATTAGAGGATGACTTTAGCTGAAACAGCAACCTTGGATGGTGAAAAGGCTAATGGGAACAAACTGCTAATTCAGGAGAGTGTTGGGATGTCAAGAAAAATGTGTCACAGTGGCCTGATGAAGTGTTTCATGGAACCAGACAGGACTGGGCTTAAATAACAATTCATAAGTTACTCACTATGACCTTGTATTAAAACAAGCTTAATCTAATCCCCAGAGATTTAGCTTTCTCATCTGAAAAATGGAGGTAACAACATTTTCAGAGTTATGCTGATTAAATGAAATAAGATCGCATCAACTTCTTTATTAAGATTCTCCTTTATCTTCCCACAAATTCCTTACCAGGGCCCACAAAGCTCTATATGATTTTGCTTCTGCCCACCCCTCCTTGTCTTCTTGTTCAATACCATTCTCTACTGGATCACTATGCTTCAGCAATACTAGTCTTCTGTTTGTTCCTTGAGTACTCAAAGTTATTCCCATTTCAAGGACTCTGTCCTTTCCCCCTTAGCCTGGAATGCTCTTTATACAGCTATTTCCTTTTAATTTGGATTCCAATTCTGTTACCTTCTTGAAAAGACCTTCCCTGATTAACTTGTCTGCTGTTCTTTCTGTGTGACCTGAGTCACTTACTTTTATTTATTTCCTAGAATATATCACTATCTGAAATTATTTTATTGGCCTCTTTGTGTATTGTCTCCCCTAGTAGGGCAGGGACCCTATCTGTATTATTCACTGAATCTGTCTTGAATCACTATGCTTAGAATAGATCTTGGCACACAGTGTATTTCAATAAATATTAGTCAAATAAATCAATGACCATGGGAGTGCCTGGGACACATGGATATTGAATAAATGCCCACTCTCTAGATATTCTTCATTTGCATTCCTAGACATATTAAAGTTGACAGTCTAGTCATTGGAGATGCTGAAGATTAATGAAAGAAATTTCTGATGATGAAGTTTAGAAAGCAAGCTTGTAAAGGTCTATAACATATGTTTCTGGGAATGTGCTAGGAAATCATTGGATACTGGACCTGACAAACATCTAGGTCATGTAAGTTTGGACAAAGGGATCTCTTAGCTTTCTTTCTTTTTAATATTTGAGTGAAGTAATCTCTAAGATCTTGTCCAGCATCCAATGATAGTAAAATAAGAATTTAACCATTGCTGGTTATTCTGTAATTGTTTCCTGTCTCACTTCACCTTTGATTGTTCACTGCCTTGTGCCTTGGGATCAGGCCACTATGGACTATATCACCTGCACTTTTCCTGGCTGACTTCTCTTTGAGATCAGCCAGTGGAGTCATCTGTATGATATAAGTGGGAAGGAAGAAAGAGGTTGGGGTGTCACTTCCTTCCTCTCTGGCATTATATCTCTGGTAGCAGCATGGCACCTGCTTGCTGGAGGGCCCCTTCTACAAAGCACAGCCTACTTTGAGCTGCAGTAACAACTCTTTCCTCTCGTTACCCCATCAGGCCTAGGAAGGTAAGGCTTCCTATTATCTCTAGTTCCTGGGTTCCACAATAGCTCTTTTTAGTGTTCCCATGATCTTGCTCAGACCATTATTTAATAGTCTCTTTGTTAAAGTCTTCTTATTGAAATCATCTGAGTGAGATTTGCTTCTTTCCAAGACTCTAATTATTATACAATTCATTTGGAAATACATCCAGAGAAGCAGATTCTAAGAATCCCCATGGAAAACCATTTGTGGAGTTAATAGACATCACTGCAAAAATTTCTTCTTTGGTTTGATCTGGATCCCTTGTACTGCAGTTTAAGTCTCATTCCCTCTTGTTCTATCTCCAGTGGAGAAAAATATTATGTTTCTGCCATTCACTAGGTAACAAAGCCCCATAGACATGGTAACGCCTCATGCAGAGTTGGTCAGATGGCATCTTTCTTCCCTGTAGACTTGTGCTCTTTTTGAATCAGAGAAGTTTTCTTTCTCTTTTTCCGGCATGACAGTGACATATTCTCTCAATAAACCCAGGAAATTCACAGTGTCTATTTATCCCTTAGACATGAAACTATTATCCCCCTTGTTGTGTCTGGCAAGTACTCAGATTAATTGCACACCCTCACAGAGGCTGAGCCATCACATTTAGCCAAGTATACTACTAAAAGGATTATTATTTAGCAGTTCAAGCTCCTTCAACTCACGTTTATCCTGCCTCCCTGAGTTGGTGAACAAAATTGATGAGAATAATGTGGCCATGCCTACCAGCTTCTGTTTGCAACCTTCTTAGCAAAATATTCGCTTTTCTGTACTTCCCTCTCAACTTGTAAGTTACTTTCATTCTCCAAGTTGTTGCAAAGATAGGTTATGACAATAGTTTGTTGGTGGCTGTCAGAATTGATGGTGATATGTGTGGGAAATGCATAGCTAGTTTGAGAGCTGTGGTTAGGATTCCTGATAGAGTCAATGAAAAAAAAGTCCTACCTCACAGGGAAAGGTCAAATCAAGTAGTGTTTTAATTATGATGCTGTTATAATATATCTCATGCTTGGATGACCTGTATTTGAAGAGCTGGAACACTAGGCAATATACCCAACTCTAAAAAGGGCACAAAAATAATGTGAACTTTGGAAGGGATGAGTCAGAATCTTGCAGAGATGCAATGAGGTAGAGTGAAAAGGATGAAGTGTTGGGTGACTTGGGTTCTACTCTGGACAAATCATAAATGTCTTTGGGCCTAGCATCCTCACCTTTAAGAGAATGTACAATGGAGCCTTTTAAACTGTACTATTAATAATTACCACCCCATAAAGTGTGTACTAGAATTACTATTAGCCCTGTTTTATGGAGAGGAAACTGAGACTCCAAAAGATTGAAAACATTGCCCAAGGCTACACAGCTAGAAAGTGGTAGAGCCTGCAAAGTTATAGCCAACAATAACTCACTCCAAACCTTGGTTTCCTGACCTTGAGAGTGTCTGCTTACCTTGCAGTTACCTGGGAAAAGGTACCTTTTACATCACTTTATGCATGAGGACGATATTTCAGAGATCTTCAAGGACTTGTTCAAGGCAACCCAGCTAGTGCATGGAGAAACAAGGACTTGTACTTGTGACCATCTGACTTCAGAGCCTAAATTCTTAGCCATTATGCTAGATTTCCACTATGGTTACAAGCCCTTATTATCTCAAAGATGCCTAGAGGATGTAGTCAGAGAGAATTCAGATTTACTCCCAGTAAGATACCTAATTTAGGATTTTTAAAAAATGTTTATTTATTTATTTGGCTGCATCTGGGCTTCCTTGAGACTCGGGGAATCTTAGGTTGTGTCACACGCTGGGTCAGTAGTTGCAGCGCTCAGGTTCTGGAGAGTGCAGACTCAGTAGTAGCAGTTTGTGGGCTTAGTTGCTTCATGGCATGTGGAGTCTTAGTTCTCTGAACCTGTGTTCCCTGTATTACAAGGTGGATTCTCAACCACTGGACTGCCGGGGACATCCCTAGTTTAGGATTATAGAAATCAGAGTTCAATACTCTTCAATTCTGGAATAAACCTGGATAACCAGTGGCAGGTGGGACGCAGATTTCATTCTAGCACCAGCACAAAGTATAAGGAAGATACTTATTTAAAAATTTTAATTGGAGTTCTGCCATTTCTTGAGCATATATGCATATACGAAACCCCAATTGTGCACCATATTAGAATTTATTATAATACAAACAAGTCCAAACACAATATAATATCTAATTAAGAAAATATGAACATCTACTATTTTTTATGGTAACATTTTTCCCATTCTTTGAACTGGAATAACCAACATTAGAGTCTCTTATTCACTTCAGATAGGCCCCTCAGGTTGGACCAGTAGGCACCAACTGTGCAAAGTAACAGTTTCCACTTGCAGAGTGTTTGCAAAATGAAGCTTCATGCCTTCTCATGGTCTGTCTTTTACGGCGTCTCTGTTATCCTCCTTATTTCCTTCCCATTAGGCAGTTTAGTCCTTGAGTTGTTCAATAGAAAGACACAGTGTGTATGTGTGTAGCATCCCTGCACGTCCAACCAAGGACACAAGTCGTACAGGAGGAACATGAGTTATCAATCTTTGAAAGGGGCATCACCAAAACCTGGTATAAGGCAACTGCTTATGTGCCATCAACAGCAGCTGTTTATGGGACAGGCTTCAAAATTCAAAGCTATATTTCCAAAACTGGCCTGAAAGAAAAGGCTTAAAAGTTTGTTTTCTCTTTAAAAAGCTTTTAAATTTTGTCCACAATTATTACTATAAATAAGAATAAATTAAAAGTCCTTATATTATTTGAGATAAATTTTAGGAGATATGTATCAACCTAAGCCAACAGGCATTTGTATGCAGAAGACAACACCTCACGGACTGCCTTCAAATATCAGACCTCTTTTAAACATTATTGTATCAAAATATAAAATACAGTCAGAAGGACAAGAGATCAAATACTAATTGGTATAGCCTCTATTATTAAGAGAAGTAATAAACGAGTGTATGAGGAAAACATTTCAAATACACACTCAGCTTTTACTTTTTAAACATCAATAATTAATTTTTACACACACCTAAAAATGTGGAGCAGAGAGCACTGAGATCCACATACATATTTTTCATCTTGCATTCATTCTCGAAAAGGAATTGCTTAACCGTTATAGATATTGCACGGTGACTCATTCATGTATAGCTCAAAGTAGCATTTTTCAGACCTATTGTTTAAAAATAAATAATCAAATAAATATTTATATATATTAGGTGTAGGTAGCCTTTGGTTCATTCACAAAGGGGTGTGATGGAGTCATATCATACACACAGTTAATGAACAGGTACCCGACTACACATGCTTGGCAAAAAAGAAACAGAAATGCAGTTTAAGGGGAAATCTGCCCATCCTCCCACATGATGCACACTGCTCTGGGGAGAGTGTGACCTGGAAGATACGAATCTGCTCTTCCCTCATTCAAACTTCCATGAACATCTTTTAGTGGGAGCACCTTGCTGCACCAGTGTGATCCTAATGTTCTCGAATACAATGGAGTCACACAACACGGTCTCTAAATGTAAGTCAATTCTGTCTTGTCTTCAGTGGAAGAAACAGCAAACTGTTCCAATGCTGGGATAAAAACTTATCTGAGTTGGGAATTTTAAGGGATAGAATATGGTCTCCAACATGGATCCATCCTGAGAACTTTGCAGAGATAACTTTGGCTCTGCCAGATTTTTTCCATTTGCACTGACTTCAGAACTAATCTTTGGGTGAGACAAGACTCTTCTGCAATCATTTAAACAGAGTAGGAATTAGGATCTTGAGGGTGAATGTAACCTAAAGTTGTACTGATTTAATGCTGAGGGCATTGGCTTAAGTTTCGGGATTATGTGGCATTGGAAACTTTTCTACCCTGCTCATTTATTGCAAGTTCCCTTTAAAAGGGTAGATGTGTCTTCCAATGTAGGGACAAAAGTGCAGTAAAAATCCAGCCTGGGGAACCAAGTGTTTCAAGTGGACTCTCTGCTTTTTGTTGGGTCACCAAAAATATCATACAATTCCAAAATCGTGTTGGAATACTTTTTTCAGAACAGGGATAACTTCAAATACTGGGAATCTGGGAGAAGGTTAAAAACAAAACAAAACTGAGAAAAACTCCAGCATAGATTTTTCTTTCAAAACACATCATGGGGTACACAGGAGCCTAATGTATTCAAGTCTGTGTGTATTCATACATGAGTGGTAATTCCCAGGGAAACCTCCATTAATTATACCCTAGAACTGTTCTTGCCTGGTATAGGCAAGGGCAGAATAAATAAATTCATATTTTATTATTTTGCAAAGGATCTGGGTTAAATAGCATTATCGAAAACTGGCACCACCCTTTTGAGCCATGTGCATCAAAGGGCAGACATGCAGACAACATGGGCACCTTCCCATCACCATTTGCGGCTAAATGGCAATGCCAACTGGACTGCGGGGTGGAGCTGAGACTGCCTCCCTTCACACCTGGAGAGCTAAAATTAAATCCAGTTCAAAAGTCACTTCAAATAAAACAGTTTGGTGAGTGCTTCAGCAAGTAGGGTGGCAGGGTTGGCAACTCTACACATAAAGGCTTCTCCAGGAAGCTTGAGTGGCACGGCAACAAGAAGCTATTTCAGTAAAGAGATCATACACAGCTGACTCAAGGGTGGATTGAAACAATGGCAAGAGTGGGCTTATTTTTTGTTTTTCTGGGCTCAAGAATTCCTCCTATGCCCCTGCACATCAGGCAGGGTCTTTGTTTTGGAGGTGTTAGATAAAACCTATACATCATGGCAAATATAAAGACTGCATCTTAGACCCCTGAGGGTCTGAGGGTCATGGTTATGTTGGTTTGGAGCACTTTCACAGAAACTCTGGCCAGAGTTTGTGCAGGATTCAATCCTCCCCTGTCCCCTAAGTGTCATTCTACAGATAAGTATGTCAGGGCCACTTCAAGACCAAAACCCTCCCTAGGACAAAGGGAGCCTTGGAAAATTCCCAAATTGGTCTGCATTGTTAGCTGCTGGTAACAACACAGGGAAATGATGGATGACCTCAGTTCTTGGAAGAAGAGTGTGGGCTCAGCTATGTGCTACTGTGGCTTGATGTGTCACGTAAATGAGCAGTTCCCAGTGACTATGGATGATGCCAAGCCTAAGTCCATAGACTATTTCTCTCTGGTGTGTCCTTACAGGCCACAGGAGAATGACACAACCTCCAATGACATCTTCAAACTGGTAGAGACTTTTGCTGTCTACATGGCTTGGTGGAAACAAATGTATAAATGAAAACAAGATTCAAGCTTCTGTTGTTTTTCTCCTCCATCTTTTCTCATCTACCAGTCTGAAAGTTGCTCAGTCTGTGGAGACAGGAAATCAGGTTAGCACTCTTGAGGAGAGCTCTTCAGCCACAGGATGGGCCACATTCCCATCTGGAAATGGATTATGCAGAGGCACTAGGTGCCAAACCTATGGGGTCATGGGGATACTTTTATAGGTTTTCCATTTTTGTCATACTGGTACACCAGCATCTTGATACAGTGTGAGTTGGCCGGTGAGATCCAGGGGCTACTTGTTATGGAAAAGTTATGGTTGGTGTAGAACTGGACAGGTTGCTTCTGGCACTTAAAGAAGGCCTTGAGAGTAGCGGCTGCCATGGTGCGGAACCGCTTGCTGATGAAGCAATAGAGGAAGAAGTTGATGGCCGTGTTCAGAAGGGCCAGCATGTTGGCAACATCGGACATGATGTGCACCAGCCAGCGGTTCTGGATGGGCGCCCCGTAAAGGTGGTAGAGGATCATGATGATGCGTGGGGCCCAGAGGGTGGCAAAGATGGAGGTGATGGTAAACAAGATGGCAGTGGTTTTCCCCGTGGAGTAGCCACGGAGGCGAAAATTGCTCTTCCTCCTGAGCTTGTACACAATGATTGAGTTCAAGATGAAGAAGATGGAACAGGGTACCAAGTACACAGTGAAGCAGTGAATCCAGATAAGGACATGATGCATGGAGGTGCTGATGTAGTCTTCAGTCCAGAGGTTGGGCCACCAGTAGTAGGGGATACTGGTCAGGAAGCAGGTGACGTAAACACTTACGATGACTTTCCGGGTGCGGGCTGGGTAGGAGACCGTGTGGTACTTGAGCGGGTGGCATACTGCGATATACCGGTCAATAGTTAATGGAACAGTAATCCAAATGGAAGTGTGGATGGATGAGAATTCCAGCACTTCTATGATCTTGTCGGGTACCTGAGGCATCTGCATGTTCAAGATGAAATCTTCCAATAGGAAGTCCACGAACACAATGAAAAAGAGGACCAAGATGTCAGCAGCGGCAAGTGCCAAGAGATAGTTGTACGAAGACTTCTGTCTCCTAGCCACCAGCTGAGAGAGGATGATCACAGTTAGGATATTTGCTGTGGAGAGAAGAGAATCTGGTTTACATCTGAAGCAACATGACTTTATTGGTTACTAGGGGCCCCTTAGGAATAGTGTATTGGGCACACCCATGGAAATCAAAGGGACTGAACCCATGTTCTTGAGGGAAACTTCTGCGCTGCAGTTGCACCTCATACAAACATCTTGATACTATTTTGACAAAACTTCATGTTCACATTGTACTTTATCTGTCCTCACACAGTCACCACAGTGGTGCTGCTGCTGTCCTCACTTCAGAAATGAAACTGAGGCTCAGAGAACTTAAGGAACTTGCTTAGAGACTAGAGTTAGTAATTCATGGTGACAGGAACCAAACTCAGATCTCCTAATCCTTAATCCTGTGATCTTTCTCTTGTCGACTGCAAGGAGAATATGGGGCTGGAATGGTGTTTCCTGTGCTTAGGTAGGCGATTGGACTATATGACCTCTTAAGAATCTTTAGAACTTAGATTTTAAGACCTTTCCTTTGTAAATGGGTTTAGAATGGAGAAGATGATGACCTTTAGATTACTTTTTTAAATAAATTATATTTATTTTTAGAATAAGTAGTCTACACACATGGTACATAATTAAAGTTAATAGCAGAGAAAAGTAAAATTCCCTTCCACTCTTATTCTCCAGCCACCCAATTACCCCTCCCTCAGGACAATCATTGTTAAATAATTTGCACTTTACATGTCTGTGTAATACGTGTGTATACAGTTTTGCAAAAAGAATAGCAATACATGATTTTTCTGGGGATCAGAATTGTTTTGAAATGCATCCACATAATTTCTGATCAGTTTTAAGAAGCAAATGTCTCTCTGAATAAGATATATCTGGAAAGTCATTAAGGACTCATTCTAAAAGGATATCCCAATGGATAACATCTGAAAGTCATTCTACACTTTACTCTTATTGACTCACAACCAACTCTGAAATTTGAAAATTGTTAATCATAGTTTTCCAAACAAGGGTCTCAGAGAATTTATGTCCCTTGTTTGAAGTGCAGTGGCAGGGCTGGTATCCAGGGCTGTCTTTCTTGCATGCCTCTTTAAAATTATTTCACAATAGTTCACAAATGAAAATGTAGTATACACACCCTGGCGTATTTATTACTCAGATTAAACAAATGTTAACATCTTGCCACATATGCTTTAATATTTTTTAAAGAAGAAATGGTGCTATATTCGCAGTTGAAGTCTTCTTTGAAATTGTTCCAGCTCATCCTTTCCTTCTCCCATTCCCTCCCTAGAGGCAGCCACAGTACTGTTGTCTCTAGGGCCACATTTGCATAATCTTAACTTTCTTTCATGCAGAACCTGCCACTCTACATGCTGCTGTTTTTCACTCAACAAGATGCGTTTGAGATCTATTTTGACTGATAACCTGTAGATCTGTTTCACTCATCTTAATGACTATAGAGCAATTCCATTAATAAATTTGCCAGAATTTATTTATTCACTTAGACATAGACATATTTATGCATGTACAAACTTATGTCTATATATGTCTCTATGTATATATACACATATTACACAGACATATACATCTAGCTGTCTATAGTGTATATACATACTGACATATTATGTAGACACCTATGTGTGTATATATATACACAT